>NC_045429.1:21270000-21435000 GCF_902635505.1 Sarcophilus harrisii | reverse complement strand
ATGTGGAAGGAGGAAGAAGGGGGACTTGAGTCTGGGTGATTGAGAGGAAGGTGGATCCCTCAACAGTAACTGGGAAGTTCAGGAGAGAGAAGAGTATTGGGGGGAAATATAATGAATTCTGTTTGAAAGATGTTGACTTTGGGAGCCAAAGGAACATTCAGCTGGAGATGTCTACAAGGCACTGAGTGATGTATGATTGTAGTTCAGGAGAGATATTATCCAGACAGCTGAGGATCTTCTCTACAGAGGTAACAGTTGAACCTGTGGGAATAGATAAAATCACCAAGAGAAAGAGCATTGAGAGAAGAGGGCCAGGGATGGAGGTTTGGGCCGTGTCCAGATAGCTGGAGTGGATGGGATGAAGGCAGAGAAATGGGAGATGGAGAAGCAGCTGGCCAGTAAAAAGACCAGAGAGAATGGTGTCACAAAAATTAAGAAAGGAGAGATCTTCAGGAGAAGAGCGGGATTGACGGCGTCAGAGACTTCAGGGCAGTCGAGAAGGATGAAAACGAAGAAAAGGACGAGGGATTTGACAATCAAGAGATCCCCAGTAACTTTGGAGGAGCACTTGTGTTGAATGAAGAGGTCAGAAGCCAGATGACAGGATTGAAAGGAGAGCAGAGAGAGAGGAAGTGGAGACACCTGGGGTAGTGTCTCCAGTTTAGCCCCAAAGGGGAGGAGAGATACAGATGATTGGCATATGTAGGAGCATTCTTCTAGGTCAGTTGGTGGCAGAGAAGAACATTCAGGCTTGATGGAGAGAAAAACTAGCAATCAGAGGCCTTGTTATTCATTGTACACAATGTTTCATATCCAGACTCTACGCATTTGTACCAGCTGTTCCCCATACCTGGGATGCTCTCCCATCTCATTTCCACTCCCAGCTTCTGTCGAGTCTCAGCTAAAATCCCACCTTCTACAGGAAATCTTTCCCAGTTCCCTTTAATGCCGAAGTCTTCCCGTGTTCATTAATTCCAGTTTATCATGTGTAAGTTTGTTCATGTAGAATTGTTCTCATGTCATCTCTGCCATTATACTGGAAAATCTGGGATTGATTTTTTTGGCCTTTCTTTGCAACCCCAGCAGTTAACCCAGTGCCAGATACACAGTGGGTGCTCAATAAATATTTGTTGAACTGCCTTCATTTGTTGACTTATAATAAATAGAATTTATTAGGATTATTATTATTAGGATTAACAATAATAATCAACAATAAATAATTATATTAGCTAGAATTCTCATTTCTCGATCTTTTAAGACTTATAGAATAGGATGCCTTATTCTCAACAACACTGTGAACTAAAGACTACAAAGGTAATAAGAATTAATAATAATAATTATTCTCATTTTACAGATGATGAAAGTGTGGGGAAGAGAAGGCAGTAATGTTTATAGTCTCCAGCTAATTCTTGGCAAAGCCAGGATTCGAACATGCATCTCCTGGGTTTGAGACTAAGCTTTTTCCATTGAACAGGGATTGGAGCTATGATTTACAAGGTGCTGTATGGAGAAGGAGTCTAGGGGTGGGGTGGGGGGGAACTTTGTTTTGTGTTATAGGGAAAGCTTGAAAGGTGGAGGCTTGAAAGCTGGGAAGGGAAATCTTGGGCCTTGATCAGTCAATTCAAAATCACTTAATGAGTGCTTAGAATGCTCCCAAGATCTCTGCCTCTTCTCACCTTCTAAGGCCTGTCCCAACTCTGACATTCCCTGTTCTCGGGTCCCTCCCATCCCTGACGTCCCCTGTTCTAAGCTCCCTCCCAGTTCTGATATATTCCAGCCAGGTGTCCTGAAGTCCTAGTCCCAAGGATTCTGAGTTTGGGCATTCCTTGGGTCTATAATTAATTCTTCCCTGGTTCAAGTTCAAAGTCCTAAGGCTATATCAAGACCCAGAGGTTCCAGAGAAGGGCGTTCTCCTTTGGGAACCACATGCTTTGAGATGATTGCCAGGTTTGTGCTCTGCATTTCTTTCTAGTTTGTTCTTTAAATAAAATTCCCTTTTTTTGGTGGGGAGAGCAGAAAGGCCTTCATTCTGCCCCGAGTATCACTGACTCTCTGTCGCTCACTGGACATAAAGGCAGATTTATTTTGAAAAGTGCCAACCACTTAGAAATACACCCTCCATGGCCCATAAATTACGTCCTCCCTCCCTCCCTCCCTTTCATCACCTTCTCTCCCACCAAGCTCTGTCCGGCGTCCCGGTCCCCGTGAGCAGAACCTGCCCCAGCTGCTACCGTGCTGAGCTCTCGATGTCTCCCTTCTCAAGGAGGTCGCCTGTTTGCTAGACTCATAAATTGCCTATAAAAAGTGTTTCATTATTCAGTGTGGGAGACATGGAATATCTGAGCTGTATTTCATGAAAATTTCCCTCTGGGCCTGGGCTCCAAGCAGGTAACATTTCTCCTTTCAAGGAAACCCCTGAAAGCCATCCTTGGGATTAGGCCCTGGAAAACAAATTGGAATTGAAAGGGGCCCTGCTGACCCCTTTCATGTTTGGGTGATTAGCCGGGGTCCTGGCAGCCAGGCCTGCACCAAAGGGGTCTTTATTCAGCTTCGAGGGGGGATGTGAGGAAGGAATGCAAACATGGCGCCTTCCCCAGCACCTGAGGCCTGTGGGAAAGGGAGGAATGGGGCAGCATCCTTAGAAAGAGAACCAGAGGCCCTTGGGAGCCAGATGTCCAGGTCTTTTCCCTCCAATAACTTTCCCTTTCTTCCCAGCTTTGGACACAGCTGCCATTTCAGGGTCATTAGCCCTCGTTAAGCTGTGAATGACCAGTAATGTTCAAATCTCTGAGCGGAGGGTGTAGAATCCTGCCTCATAAAAATGAGGGTCAACACTCCTAAAAGTCCGGCATTAGATTGGGAGCTTCTCGGGAGAAGAGTCTGTCTTTTGGCTTTCTTTGTGCCCCGAGTGTGCCAGGGCTCCTGGAACAGACTAAGTCCTCAATACACTGATTGACTGAGATCTTAACAGGGAGGGATGACCTAAGCCAAGCATGTAGAGCTCTAGTGGTGGAAACATGAGACATCACAGAAGGTCAATGAGGAAAGACCTTTATGCAGGGGCTAAAGCTCTGAGAAGTTGGAAGCTAAGTGGAGGCTGGAGGAGTCACCTCCTATGAAGCCATGGAAGTGAGGAGCAAAGCAGACCCTCGGTGAAGGATGCCCATAGTTATTAAGAGACTAGAGAAGGAAGGAGCTCGGGAACCAGCACCATCGGCAGGACAAGACCACGAGAATATGGCATCACAAAAGCCACAGGTAGAAATGAAAGTGGCTGTAGAGTGCTTTACCTCTATTATCTCATGGGGTTCACCCAATGATCCAGTGCCATTATTATCCCCATTTTGTTGATAGGGGAATTGAAGCAGAAAAGGAGGTCAATCATTTGTTAACCACTTATTATATTCCAGGAATTGTACTAAGCGTTTAAAATATTACCTTATTTGATCCTCACAACAACCCTGGAAAGGGGGTGCTATTGCCATCCCCATTTTACAGGTAGGAAAACTGAGACTGAAAAGGAGGGCAACATTAATTACTTACCTGCTATGTTCTAGGCACTGTAGTAAACACTTTAAAAATAGGATCTTATTCAATCCTTTTAAGATATTGGGAAAAGAAATTTTATAGTTCCCCAAACGAGGCAGACTGAGATTGAGAAACTTGCTCAAGATCACAGAGCTAGGACAGGATTCAAATTCAGGTCCTCCTGACTCCCTACAAAACACCATGCCTAATGCTCTAGCTAACTGGGAAAAGAGTGCACCAAGAGATATATCAAGGGCATCTTATCTAGCTGGAGCGGTACAGTGACATTCAGCAAGATGTAGGCAACACCAGAAGAATATCTCCATCACATCGGATAGTTCTTCAAAGATTTATTGGGTGTTTCTAGGTGACCTTTATTTTTACCTTTTTTCATTATTTCTCTTAAGATGTTGACCTTTTGTTCCTCCAGGTGAGTTTTATTATTTCTGAGTTTTATATAGTAACACTCATTTTGAAAGGAATGGCATGGATAAGGCAATGAGATGGTCTTTAAAGAGACCTGGCTATGGCTGAAATAACCTGATCAATCACCTGGGATCATTCCAGGTGATTGAGTAAGGCTAATTTTTCAAAGAAGGATCCGACTGGTCCCCGAGCTCTCAGTCCTTACTCCTAGACCAGAGACAGATGTTGTTCTTGTCCTGGGCCCCTAGCCCAGCTGTGTTCACTTAACATCGTCTCTTTTAAAAAATTTAATTTTTTTCAGGTCCAAATTCTCTCCCTCTCAACCACATCCCCACTTTGCTTCATTGAGAAAGCAAGAAAAATAATAGTCCTTGTTACAAACATGTATAATCGAGCAAAACAAATTTTCCCATTGGCCGTATCCAAAAATTGTCTAAATCTGTTCTCTGAGTCCATCAACTTGATATCAGAACGTAGTTAACATGGACCTTTACATCTGGAAAAGGAAACCCAGGGGCCTCAAATGAGTTTTTTCTTTCCATCTTGGTCTCGGCTTGCATGCTTCCGTCAACAGGGAGCTCATTCACTTATGGAAGCATTGAGAGATGCAGGATCTCAGAAATGGAAACTATTGGGTCCCACTCCTCCACCTCAACCCCCACTAGTGAATGGATCCCTTATGCAATAAACCTTTGTTCAAACACCTGCAGTGATGGGAAAATGGGGAAGTGATGAGCACAGGAAGTAGCTGAAGGCCCTGATGAAGAATCCAGTCCAATCCCAATGGAAGTCTTCCAACAGGAAATGGATAACTTAGGTTGTGATGTGGATTCTCCTGGGACAGGATGGACAACATGGCCATGGTCTCTTCCAACTCTATAAGCCAGGACATTGGGTAGTGGAAAAAGCATTAAGAATAAATCAATGGACCTGGAATCAAATCTTACTTTCTCGATCTGTTATGTATGACACTGGTCAAGCTGATCCCCTTTGTTGAACCTCAGCCTCCTGCTCTGTACAGTGAGAAGACTGGGTGGGCGGCTTCTTCTAGTGATCACCTAATGGTCACTCCCATGTATAGGGTTCTTTGTCTTTATTCCCCCATCCAAGGGATTTTCTGGAGTCAATCCAGTTGTTGAGTTTTTTAGTGTGAGCATTTACACCTTGGAAATCAGCAAATACTTTAAGTCTGGGCTTGGTGGATTGTTTTGTTGCTTGTCTAGACGTGAGAAAATAATGGAAAATTATGGAAATCAGATTAAACTTAATCCTGAATGAATTTTTTGCTTTTTTGGTCTTTTTAGAGAGCCAGTTATTAAACAGTTGCTGGCGCACCCCTGGAGGTAGGGAGTACAGATGTGGAGCGAGGCTGGGCTGCAGAGGAGAGAAGAGCTCCCCATTGTCACAGAGAAGGTAAATACGAGCTGCAATTTTAAGCCAAGTTGCCTCATGCTAAGCCATGGCAAACACCTTCTAATTGCCGCAGTCACCGGGATGGGGACAAGTTCTCTCCATCCCTTCTCTTGCCTCTGACCAGTTTGGCAACCCTTGCCCACCCTCACTGTGGCCCCGATCTGCTCATCTTTGGTGGTTGCCTATGTCACCACTTTTGGGACGGGTCTTCCTGGGTCTGAACCGGAGGAGAGGTAGCCTTCCTGAGGCAAATAAGACGCTGGTCATTTCCACCCACACATGGCTCCCATTCTCCCCTCTCCTCCTGTGGTTTCTGGAAAAATCAAAAGATAAGGGGGGAAAGCCCAGCTGCCAAGTCCGTTAACGATGTATGTAATGCAGTGTTAACATGGGCGATTAGCTGGACAGCACCCAGCCTCCTGCCAAAACAAACCCTCTCGGATCAGGTGGGTCTGGAAACGTGTCCGCCCGGAGCAGGCTGAGGGAAAAGGTGGCCTTCAGGGCCTGGAGAGCTGGGAACAATTATCTCTAACAGGGTGAGGGTGATGGGCAGCTGCGAATTTCCTTTAGGGGCACAGGGATGAATGGGATCTATTCTCCGTGTTGTGCCCTGCTCTCCACGTGGGAATCCATCTGAAGTTAATAAGCATTTATTAAGTACCTATTGTGTGCCAGGGACTGTCCTAAACACGGGAAATACAGAGAAAGGAAAAACCAGCTGGAGGATTATGTTCCATTTGGGCCCTGAAGTTTTGGAGAGACTCACAAGCATGGAATTTGGGACTTGTGGAGCCACGAGGATGCCGAGGAGCCTGAAGACCATCCCAACAACCCAGAATGTACCAGGGCTGAAAGGGGCCTTGGTGGCTACAGACAGACAGAAAGACAGACGTGGTGGGAGGAACCGAGCTGGGGTTCAGGCTTCTGAAGAACCCGAGGTGAAGGAAGTGTCCTATCCAAGAGAGTAAGCAGTAGGGGGAGATTGGAACCCACCACCATTCTACAGTTAGTGTTTCTGAGACTGGCAGAGAGGGAAGGATGAGGGGGTCAGAGAGAGAGAGAAAGATACTGGGCTCATTAGGAAAGAAAACCAAGGTAAATAAAAAGAGTTCCTGTTTCTGAGGGCAGCCAGAAGCCCTCAGTCTCCTCTTGCTCCGGGTGGTCACTCCCATGTTCGTAGAAGGATAACTTGGCTTGCTGAAGCAGCGAACGGTGTCCAAGATGCTTGGATCGTCAGCTCCTTCGGAGACTCGGCTATTTTCACGTTTGCTACTTAGCCCAGATTTAATTGATGTTTGTTGAATGACCATGAAAAAGCTGCAAGAGAGATGTTGCAATTCTTCTTCTTCCCATTCTCCTAGTTGACACGATTGAGGCTCTTTTATCTATTTATTTCCAGTGTCTGACATCCAGCTTAGCTGAAGACTGTTGAATTGAGTTAAATGACCGATGGGGGTTGTAGAGTTGAGACAGGTGGCCCCAGGACCGATACTTCCCTTCCTCTCTGACTCCTTGTCCTGCCCTCCATGTTTTATCAGGAGAGCTTTGGACCCCATGGACAAGATCAGACTCAGGTCTTGAGTCCCAGGTCAAGCCTCCAGTTCTAGCCTTTGGGGCTCACAGCTTATCTTCCTTTCAGACTGTTCCTGGGAGATAGTGATTTGGACTCACATACAACCAGACATGCAGACAAACATGCACATGCACATGGATGTACCCTGCCCATTCATGTTTACATACATGTGTCCTCCTCACGCTCACAGACATTAACACATGTACAGAAACACGCACACAGACCAGCTTCTCTCAGCCCCACCCCCTCCCCCAGGCTACGAAAATATCATATTCTGAAACGAAGTAAGGTAATGAAAAACAGAAAAAAAGTGTTTCGTGTGAAATCTGAACCACATGTTGAGGAGAAATCACCACATGTTCAGGGGCCAGGCTCCCCTCCCTTCCTTAGCCCCCCTCAGGCAGAGCATTGCCTTCCCTCCATCAGCTGAGGATGCCCTTGTTCAGAGAATGTCCACAGAGAACAGGACCATATAGTTTAACTTAATCCCCTTCATTTCACAGAGAAAGAATGGAGATCCAGAAAAGGGAAAACACTGGCTCAAGACCTTTGAGTAAATGAGAAAAAAAATCACTATTAAACGCTTAAACTGTGACAAACAGAATACTGAAAATAAATGATACAGTCTCTGATCTCAGAGAATTCATACACTGTTTGGGGAGACAGCAGAGATAAGCGCTCAGTTTCAGGAAGGATGAAAATCTGGCAGATCGAATGGCAAGGCTAGGGGTTCTTGGAGTGGACCAACAGGTCCTTGGCATCTGGAGAATCTAGTGGCGGGGCAGGTGCCAAGACCTGGAGGTCCTCCAGTCATGGTGATTTCCAGTTCCTCCAAATGAGAAGAGCAGCCATATTGCTCTTCTCAGCCAGTCAATTCATGAGGTCCAAAGAGGGACAAAGGGGAAAGTAAAGGGGCATCCTAATCCAACTCTCCCATTTGAAGGAAGAGGAAATGTAGGGCTAGAAAACAAGTACAAGTAATTTTTCTCAGGTCACATAGCTCACAAGTAGAAGAACTGGTATTTGAACCCAGGATTCCCAGATCCAAACTTATTACACTTTATGTGAATCCATTTATAGTTGAGTGGGATGGAGAGTTTCTGAAGTCCAAAGAAAAAGAAGGGAGTTGTCGGGGGAGAAGACTTCCAACCAATGTCCTCATGGAGATGTCTGTGATCACAGGATCATTTCTATCTTGAACTACATCAAATATATGAGATGAGAGAAGACCAACAGCAATAAAGATAATAACAACTCACATTTTCATGGCATGTTAAGGTTTACAGCTGTTTAAAAAAATAAATAAAATTTAAAAAAATAAATAAAATTGATAACCCTAATATTAGCTAATTTAATTTAAAAAAGAGGAGAAATCTAAATTGTTAGTATCAAAAATGAAAAAAAAAGTGAATTTACAACTAATAAAGAAGAAATAAAAATAATAATTAGGAACTATTTCACCCAACTTTATGCCAATAAAATGGACAATCTATGTGAAATAGGTGAATTTATAAACATAGAAGTTGTCCAGATTAAAAGAGTTGGAAATAGAATATTTAAATAACTTTATCTTAGGAAAAATAAATTGAACAAGGTGTAAATAAATTTCCAAAGAAAAAGACCCAGGAGCAGATGGATTTGCAAGCAAATTTTACCAAACATATAAAGAACAATTAATTCTAATACTACATAAACTATTTTTAAAAACAGAAAGAATCCTACCAAATTCTATTACACAAATATGGTCATGATACCTAAGCCAAAGAGAATAAAAACAGAGAGAACTGTAGAGAATTTTCTCTATTGATGCAAAACTTCTAAAAATATTAGCAAGAAATCTGTGGCAATATAGCAGAAAGGCCATACAGTATAAGAAGCCTAGATTTATACAAGCAATGCAGAGTTGTTTCAATATTATGAAAACTGCAAACATAACTCAATTAATAACAGAAGCAACAAAATCCTGAGGTTATTTTAGTAGATTCAAAAAAGCCTTTTGACAAAACACAGCACCATTCCTATAAAAAGAAACCACTAGGAACCTAGGATTAATGGAAATTTTCTTAAGTATCTATCTAAAAGTAAGAGTGAATGTTATTTGTGCAGTGAATAAGTTAGAAGCCCTTTCATTAAATTCATAGGTAAAACAAGGATATTGGTACTAGAAATGTTAGCTATAGTGGTGACAAGAAAAATAAATTAAAAGATTAAACACAAAGAAAAAAGAAACAAAATCATATATATTTTTTTTCATTTTATGCACCTTACTTTAAGAACACTGGAAAAATGATTAAAAAACTAATTGGAACAACTAATTTCAGCAAAACTGTAAGATAAAAATATAAGACCCCACAAATCATCAACATTTCTACACATTAATAAAAAATATTCAGCAGAAAGAGATGGAAAAATTCTATTAAAAATAACTACAAATAGTATAAAATACTTGGAAATCTACCTGCTAGGATATATGGGAATTCCATGAGCATAATTAAAAAGTATTCTCTGCACAAAGAAATATTTAAATAATAGGAATAATTTGAATACTAATGCTCATGGGTAGCCCAGCCACTATAATAAAAATACTATAAAAATAATTTAGTACTATACCAATCAAACTTCCAAAGGAGTACTTTACAGAGTTAGAAAAAATAATAACAAAAGTCATCTGGAGGAACAAAAGGTCAAGAATATTAAGTGAACTAATGGAAAAAAAAAGGGAAGGAAGGGAGCTTAATAATAACCAGATTTTAAATTATACAAAAGGCTGTAATTATCAAAACAATTCAGTGTAGATTAAGAAATAGAGAAGATCAGTGTAATAGATTAGGTGTGCTATATACAAAAGCAGGTGAGCATGTAAGCATTTAAATCCAAAGATTCCCAGCTAGTAGGGCAAAAAATTCACTCTTCAACCAAAAACACTGGGAAAAGTGGAAAGTAATCTGGCAGAAATTATGTATAGACGAACTTCTCACATTATGAGATGACACATTATTTCCCTTATTATGTCCTCAGAAAACAAAGAAGAAAATCCATCTCTAACAAGTAAAATGAATCAAACTGGCCTAGTCCCTAATGTCCAGAATTCAGTGAACCCAATTATTTCCGGGAGTAAATATTGCAGATTCCAGCACAGTTCAGAGTGCAATATTTTATAAAGACAAATTAAAAATGAATACACAATTTGGACATAAGGATGTTATTAAAGTTAATATTTTATTTTTCCCCAAGTTTTAGACATTTGGTTTAAAAATTTTGAGTTCTCAGTTACACCAAGCAAAAGAACTCTGGGAAATGAGTGTGAACCACTACAGAGAATTTCCAATCCCTCTATTTTTGTCTGCCTGCATTTTTGATTTCCTTCACAGGTTAATTGTACATTATTTCAAAGTCCGATTCTTCTTGTGCAGCAAAATAACTGTATGGACATGTATACATATATTGTATTTAACATATACTTTAACATATTTATCATGTATTGGTCTACTTGCCATCTGGGGGAGGAGGAAGGGAGAAGGAGGGGAAAAATTGGAACAAAAAGTTTTGCAATTGTCAATGCTGAAAAATTACCCATGCATATATCCTGTAAATAAAAAGCTATAAATAAAAGAAAAAAAAATGAGTCCCAGATTCTTTACCTTTTTCCCTTCCTCCTTTCTCCATGAGAAGGCACATGGGAAGTCATTCAGAACATTTTCATAAAAGTCATGTTGTGAAAGAATAGCTCTCCCCTCCCAAAAAAAACCCTAAAGAAAATTGTTTTAAAAGTATGCTTCAATCTCTATTCAGAGACAATCAGTTATTTCTTTGGGTATAGATAGCATTTTTTAAAATCATACATCCTTCAGAGTAGTCTTGGATTACAATATTGCTGAGAATTGCAAAGTCATTAGCAGCTGATGATTCCATAATGTTGCTATTACATTGTACACAGTGCATTTCACTTTGCACGAGTTCATGGAAGACTTCTGAGGTTTTTCTGAGAGTATCCTGCTCATCATTTCCCATGATTTTATAACCCTCTGGGCATAGTTTCAAACGGCACCACAGAATGGCTGAATCAATTCACAATTCCATCAGCAATGCATTTCATTTTTCCCACATTCCCTCAAACATTTATTATCTTCCCCTTCTGGCTCATCTGCCAGTCCAATAGGTATGAATTATCTCAACTTGCATCTCCCCAATCAATAGTGAGAGTATTTTTTCCATATGACTATAAGTAGCTTAATTAGATCATCTGAAAACTCTCTATTTTGATCATTTATCAATTGGGGGATGGCTGTTATTATTATTAATTTTTTTTATAAATTTGACTCAGTTCCTTACATGTTTGAGAAATCAGGACTTCATTAGAGAAATTTGCTTCAAAATTGTTTTCACAATTATTATTAACTACATTCCCTCCATTTACTCTTTCCTCTTCTTTCTTTCTGTCCCTCCTCAAAAGCATTTTGCTTCTGACCATTTCCTCCACCAATATGCCTTCCCCTCTCTTACCCCTTCCCCTTCATACATCCCCTTTCCCTCTTACCTTCTTACAGGGTAGGACAGATTTCTATATATCCACATTGAGGGTGTATGTTATTTCCTTTTTGAACTGATGAGAGTAAGATTTAATTACTCCCTTTCCCTTCCCCCTGTTACTTTCTGCTATAAAATATTTTTCTTGCTTTTTTTATGGCAGATAATTTATACTATTCCACCTTTCCCTTTACTTTTCTCCCAATACATTAATATCTCACCCTTTAATTTTATTTTTTTAGATATTATCCCTTCATGTTCAACTGACATCTATGCCATCTGTCTACATATACTCCTTCTAACTACTCTAATAGTGAGAAAGTTCTTAAGACTTTCAAGGATCATCCTCCCATGCAGGAATATAAACAGATAAACCTTACTAAGTCCCTTTTGATTTTCCTTTCATGATCACCTCCCTATGTTTCTCCTGAGACATCTATTTAAAAATCAGGTTTTCTATTCAGCTCTGTTTTTTCACCATGGATGCTTGAAAGTCTTCTATTTCATTAAATATCCACCTTTTCCCTTGAAAGATTATACTCAGTTGGGATTCTTGGTTGTAATTCTAGCTCTTTTGCCTCTCAGAAACATCATATTCCAAGCCCTCCTATCCTTTAATGTAGAAGCTACTACCTTGTGTTCTCCTGACTCTCCTGTGGCTCCACTATACTTGAATTCTTTCTTTCTGGTGGTTTGCAATATTTTCTCCTTGACCTGGGTGTTCTGACTGTGTGTGTGTGTGTGTGTGTGTGTGTGTGTATGTTATAATATTCTTGGAAGTTTTCATTTTGGGATGTCTTTTAGAAGGTGATCAGAGGATTCTTTCAATTTTTATTTTATCTTGTCGTTCCAGAATATCAGGACAGTTTTCCTTCATAATTTCTTGAAAGATGATGTCCAGACTCGGTTTTTGATCATGGCTTTCAGACAGGCTGATAATTTACCTTTTTCTGGATCTTTTTTCCAGGTCAGCTGTTTTTCCAGTAGGGTATTTCACATCATTTGCTATTTTTTCATTCTTTTGGTTTTGCTTTATTGTTTCTTGATTTCTCATAAAGTCTTTAGCTTCCATTTGCTCAACTCTAATTTTCAAGGAATTTTCCTCTTTGTTCTTTTGCACCTCTTTTTCCATTTGTCCAATTTAGCTTTTTATTTATTAGCTTTCTGTACTTCATTTTGCCTCACTCATTTCTTTTCCCAACTTTTCCTCTACTTCTTTTACTTAATTTTTAAAATCCCTTTTGAACTCTTCTATGGACTGAAGAGTCAAATTCATCTTCCACAGAAAGGTCCTTCAAGAACTTCAAGATTCCTTCTGTGGCTCCCCAAGACTTCTCTTCTTCACTTCCAACTTTCCTGTTCTTTTAAGTAATTTGTCTCAAAGCATCATCATCCTGGAATCATCTCTGAAAGTTTGCTAGGTAACGAAGCAGATGAGATCTTGAAGTCAAGAAGACCTGAGTTCAAATCCTGCCTCACATATTTATTAGTTGGGTGACCATGGTCAAGATCCTTAACTTTAGTCTATCTCCACTTACTCATCTGTAAAGGGAGAATAATGAATCAAATGTGGTAATAGTTGTAGAGGGTTTAGCACAATGCCTGGCCCCTAGAAGTGCCATAGAAACATTAGCCATTATATGAAGGAATAACCAATTGTCCCAAAATGAAATGGAGTATCTTAAAAGGGAGTGACTTCTCAGGATCTGGGAGTATTTAAGCAAGGGCTTGGATGATGTCTCGGGGAAGAAGTTTTAGGGAGAGTTCAGATGCCCTTGAAAGACCCTTATAACCCAGAGCTTTATGAGCTGCTGCTGCTGAGAGTTTCTGGGCCAGCAGAGATACAGATGGATAATCTGTCAGTGTTCAGTCCGATTTAGGTTCCTCCACACAACCACTCTTCAGAGGGGATGGAGGAAAGCAGTTATTTCAAAAGCAATAAAAGGAGAAAACCTTATTTATTGCAGGAGGAAGAAAAGGGTTGGCCAAGGGAATTTGCTCTGTGGGTGGAAAAATTTTGGGAAAGAGCTCAATCAGTCCCCAGGAAAGCCTTCTTGTTCCTGTGGGAACAGAACAAGTTTCCATCCCAATAGACTGGACTTCCCTCACAGGCTGGGGAAAAGTGGAGGCAAGGAGCTTCCAAGATGAAAATGAAGGGGGGATGAATGGGAGTCAGAGACAAGGAGGGCAGATCTTGCCATTAAGTCTCTTGGGCTCCCCCAGTAAAGTTTCCATTCTTCACCAATGGTGTTCTGGTGGTCCAGCTTACACTAGAGCAGCCCTCGAGGGGCTCTGGAAATCCCGGTGTAGGAACTGGCTGTTCTTGGCTGGGTTCTAGCCCGGGTTCAGGGTTCTGAGCTTTGGTTTTCTCTGAGCTGCCCAGTTGTCTGCACCTTGCGGCATCAGCTGGGATCCGGACTGATGGAGATTCCCTCCAGCCCCAACGTGGTGGGTTCTAAGGTGCAGGATTCCTGGCTCTCCTTTTGGGCACTGTTTGCTTTATAGGCGCTTGTTCCTCTAGAACACGGAATGTTGGAACAACCTTTGCCAGCCCCTGGCAGCTCCCCCCATAAGGTCCCCACACATCAACTCTTATGTGTCCCTTGCCCTTCCCTGGTTCCTTCTTTATACTTTCACCTCCATTAGAACAGAAGATCCTGGAGGGCAGGAATTGTTTGATTTTTGTGTTCATATCTCAGGAATTTGGCTCTTGGCAAGCACTTAACAAACACTTATTGATGAACAATTGATCGGAACCTGAGAAGGAAGGAACATGGGAATATGGACATAGACCATCCCATGGCTTCTTCCCACAGGTGGGAAAACTGAGGCTAGAAGGAGGGACAGAGACAGAAGCAATGCTGGGACTTGGGCTCTGTTTCCTGGCGCCCATTCCAGTGCCCTTCCCCCACAGCTCACGGCCCTGGTCCTTAACCCAAATCTAGTGCATGTAAGCCCAACAGTCCCTCCCTAAAGCTGGATATGTTAGGTATAAACGAAGGAGAAACATGTGGATTAAATTTTCTTCCAAAACAGACATGGCTCAAAACAAAGGAGAGAGGGGTGGGGCCAGCCTTCAGCCAAGCAGAGCTTGGGGCTTTGACAAACCCCAAATGTCAGGAAAATCATTCAAGATGTTCTGCTGACGCTGGTTCAAAGGTTGTTTAACCAGTGGCTTCTCCAGCCAGCTGTGGAACATTGATGGGACCCCCCCCCCACTTTGTGTAGGGGGTGCTTTTCATGGAAGGGCCAGGCTGGGCCCAGACCCGCCAAGCCCCATGAATCAGACTGATGTCAAACTGGCCCCCAGACACGGGGGAGAACTATCAGCTCTGAAAAGGCCCCTCAAAAAGGCCCAAGATCAGAAGGCCTTCACTTCGTTCCTGGCTCAAATGCCATCTTCCCTAGGGCTTTAAGCGAGTTAGAGAATCTCTGAGCCTCAGTTTCCCTTCCTAGCTTTCTCCTCATCCATTTCCTCTCCAAAGGGCAAGGAGAGCTTTAACACTAAACTTCTTGTCGCTGCCAGGCCCTCAGAAGATCTCTCTTCCCTTCTTCCTCTTCCCAGGCTCAGCACTAATCACTCAGGCCCCTGATCTGGTTCCACTGATCCACGGGACATGGAACGTCCAGATGCGTAGAAACCACTGGCCTAGCCTGGCTCCATGGATGCTCTAAATTTATGTGATTCTGTTTTGACTTTGTTATTATTTGTTTATGCAGTCATTCATTTATCTATTTATACATCTATTTATTTGTACTATTTATCATTTTGATAATGAGATCATAAAATGAATCGTTACAGTCATCCATCATCTTGGGGCTCACTGGAAGAGTGAATTTAACTTTTTAACATTTCTTTCTAAATCTGAATTCTTAAGCAGATAAGGGAACAGGGAACAGAGCGCTTGGTAGACAATCAGAAAGACTTGAGTTAGAATTCATCCCCAGACACTTATTCCATGTTTGACCCTAGGCGAACCATTTGACTTTTGTTTGCCTTGGTTTCCTCAAGGAAAAATAGAAATGATAATAGCACCCATCCTCCAGGGTTGTTGTGAAGATCAAATGAGATCATATTTGTAAAGCTTTTAGCACAGTGCCTGGCACTAGTAAGTGCTTAATAAATGCTCGTTCCCTTCCCTACCATGTGTTCCAGGTAAATAAAGGAGAAGACTTCAATAACAGGGAGGGGGTTCCAAGTCATATTGCCAATAAGTATCTGAGGGGGATTTGGACCCAGGACTTGAGTGTGAATCCAAGATCCTCCCACTATATCACGCTGGGAGAAAGGATCAGGAAGGGGAATCGTGGTAAATGAAATCCTCTCATTTTTCATTTTTTTCTTCTATAAAAAGCTCATACATAAAAGTAGACACATGGAAATATAAAATACCTCACGTATATAAAACCTCATATTCTCTCTCTCTCTCTCTCTCTCTCTCTCTCTCTCTCTCTCTCTCTCTCTCTCTCTCTCGGAGTCAGGGGCCCTCCTAGCTTTGAATTCAGGCTTGGCCCCTTTCTAGGTTACTCTGGAATAATTAGTTACCTAATCTCTTTTAGTTTCCTCTTCTATAAAATGGGGGGAGGCAGGGTTGCATTAGCCTCAACAATCCCTTCTAGCCTTAAATCCACGAACCTATGATCCAATAACAATGATTATTTAGTACAGTCTTCTCTCAGAAAAGGAAATTAAGGCCCAGAGAAGTCAGGGAATGGGCTATTGTGAGGAGGGACAGATTCCCCATCCTTGGAGGTCTTTGAGCAAAGGCTGGATGACCAGTTTATGTCAGGAATGCTACGGAAGGAATTCTTACTTAAGTACAGGTTGGAAAATGATCCACCATTAATTCAACTCCAAGGTTCCAACTCATCCCTAGCAGATTGGTACAATTTTATGAAATATGAAAATGACTAATGCTGGAGGGGTTGTAGGTAAACAGGCATATTAATTATAGATGAGCTTGAATTGTCATGGCCTTTCTGAAATCAATTATTATGTTCCCAAAGTTGTTAAACTGTGCATTCATTTGGTCCAGCAGTACATCAAAGGTATTATATACCTTTGGTCCAGCAGTACCACCACTAGTCCTGTATATATAGTGCAAAAGGATTAAAGAAAGAGGATCCATCCATCCCAAACTATTTACAGCAGTTCTCTCTCTCTCTCTCTCTCTCTCTCTCTCTCTCTCTCTCTCTCTCATCTTTCCTCCCTCCTTCCCTTCCTTCCTTCCTCCCTTCCTCCCTTCTTTCCTCCTTCCCTTTTTTCTTCCCTCACTCCCTTTCTTTTTCTCCCTCCCTCCTACTCTCCCTCCCCCTTTCTCTGTTAGAAAAGACCAGGAAACCAAAGGAGTGTCCATCAGTTGGGGAATGGCTTCACTAAAAGTGATAATGAATATTCTGAAAAATAATCATGCTGTAAGAAATGATGAAAAGGACATTTTAGGGAAAAAAAACTTGGAAAGACTTATATGAACTGGTCTAGAAAGAAGTGAGTAGTACCAGAGGAACAGTTTATAGTATAATAACAATATCGTCAAGATAAACACCTTTGAAAAACTAAAGAACTCTCACTGATTCTATTGAGTCCTTTCCGTCTTGATTGACTTTCCTTGGTCCCATTTGGCATTTTCTTGCAGAGATACTGGCATGGTTGGCCATTTCCTTTTCAGCCCATTTTACAGGTGAGGAAACTGAGGCAGATTTCATTGACTTGCCCAAGTATCTGAGGCCATATTTGAACTCGGGGTGATGAACCCAATGCTCTGTGCTCTATGGTGTCCCCTCGCTCACTAATTCCATGACTACAGCTTCAGAGGATCGATGACAAAACTGGCCTTTGGACAAAAAGGTGGTGGTTTGAGGCAGGTTTTTGGATAGGGCTGTGAGGGAACTGGTTTTGCCTGCCTTCGAATACTTGGTAAAAGGCTTTTATTTTTGTTTTTGTTCTTCCAGTGGAGGGAGGAGGAGTAAGAGGGAAAGAAAAAGAGGGAAAAATAAAGATAATTGAAGAAAACTCCAACTGCCCAAGACCCCAGCTGGCTCCCTTCGGGCTCCCACTCCTTGGTGGCTTCTCCCTGCTACATCCTGCCAAATACCAGCATCCCACACGTGTTAAAGACTGGCAGCAGCAGCACCTTTGTGTTGTCAGGAGGAGAAAGTGACTTTCTTCATGGCTTTATTATTAGTTGTTTGGGTTTCGAGGGGCCTCGAGAAAATGTCCCCGAGTTCCAGATGTGTCTGTGCTCCCTCTAAGCCCTTCTTCCTCCCCAAGACCCCCGTGAAATTGATGATTGGCCAAAGGGAGGGAGGAGGATTAAGAAGGTGAAAGCGGCTCCCCCATGAGAGCTGGGGGAGCCCACAGATGTTCGCTCTCTGATTTCCGGCTCTAACTCCCATCCCCTTTGCATGAAGAATGAGCTCTTGAAGACAAAATAAATACCTGCTGAGGGAGGCTCCAGCTGCTTGGGCTGGCCTTTGCCTTAAGGGGAGCTGAGGGGCGGCCTGCCCTGGTCCCGGGCATCTGCTACGGTCTCCTTCAAGGCTCAACAAAGGCCCCTCAGATAGACCATGGAGGCCCTGGATCAGGAGGCCCTGAAAAGGAAGCTGAAAAAGCAGGGAAGGTAAGCTGTTAACTTAGGTAATATTGGAAAAGTAGTTCAGCCCTAGAAATCAGAGACAAAAGGGGCCTGAGAACAGGGGATGTCAGGGCTGGGAGGGGGCTTAGAACAGGGGATGTCAGGGCTGGGGGGTACCTTCTGAGACCATGGGGTCCTAAGGCTTAAAATCAAAGGAAGGATTTAGAAATGAAAACATCATGGAAGCCTGGACCTTGTGGAAACTTTCTGAGGCAGGTGTCAGAGGGCAGGTATTTAGGGCTTCTTCAGCATCAGAGCCAGAGTACTGTCCCATGAGAGAGACAGTAGGAGATGAGAGAAGTTTCCAGGTCAGGCCCATTTTCTCCTCATGAGCTTCAGGAAAGGTTCTTCAGGCAGGATGGTGCAGTGTTTAGCGTGCCGCCTTTCCCCCTGTCAGAGTCAAGAGGACCTGAATTCAAATCTGGCCTCACTTGCTAGCTGTGTGACTGAGAAAAATCACTTCACCCTGTGGGCCTCAGTTTCCCCATCTATAAAATGAACTGGAGAAGGAAATGGCCAACTCCTCCATTATCTCTGCCAAGAAAACCCTAAATTGACCCTCAAAAGATCGGATATGACTGGAAAAATGATTAAACAATGGAATAAAAACAAAATTGCCCAGAGAAACCAGGATTCCACACAAACTAGGCAAACAGCAAGACAAAGAAACAAAAAATCTACAGTAGGGTGGGTCTGGGAGCGATGCAATCCCCTACATGAGACAGCCTGCCAGGGAATGGGGATTTTGGGCAGACTCTTGGTATCGCCTTCTGGCCGGCTGACCGTCTCTCCTGCACCCAGAATTCATGTGTGAGGGAGAACTTGCCGGTGCTGTGCTTGTGGTCAGTCTGAACCTACTCTTTCCAGAGACAGAACGCATGAACCCCTAATGTTGGAGGACAGTGTTTGTTCTTTTCTCTATCTGTAAAGTAAGTAAGTTTGTAAAAGCTAAGTGATCTCAGTGGTTCAATGCAACTGAGAGGGAAGACTCCTTGGATACCCTAGAGGTACCCCTAAAACCCTGAAAGGGTGATAGAACTGCCTCCCCTCTGGGAGAGAAAGGCCAGCATCTTGCTGCACAAAGCTCTGGAAAAAGTCTTGTACATATGTACGACACTGTGGATTTTTATTATGGATAGTTGTAACAAAAACGTAGACGTTCGATATATTACAGTATTCCCATTGTTCTTGTTTGTGTTTCTTCCTGAACCTCCTGCTTTCTTCTGTGTATTTAAAAAATCCCCATAAATTTTTCATTGATTCTCCTTTTTTTTTTTTAAAGAATTTTATCATCATCCACCCCCTAATAAAAATAAAAGCCTTCCATAGTGACAAATAAATAGTTAGGCAAAATAAACCCGCACTTTGGCTATCAGCCAAACGTGTACGTCTCATTTGTCAGGGTAGTGCTGCACAAATTACTTCTTTGCCAAGAGGAGGGAAGCGTAAATCTTTGAGCAGATGGACATTAAATTGATCAGTCCTTAAGTTTCACAGTTGGTCTCCTTTACAGATTGTGGCCACTGTGAAAACCGTCCACCTATTTCAGCTTACTTCCCTCTACATCAGTTAAAAAATTCTCAAAGGCTTTTCTGAATCCATCTTCCATTATTTTTAATGGCACAGTAATATTTTATTGCATTTATATACCATAATTTGTTAATTGTTTTCCAAGGATGGACAATTCCTTTGTTTCCAAATCTTTGTTGTTGTTACAGTAAGCAGTGATATATATGTCTATGTATT
Source organism: Sarcophilus harrisii (assembly GCF_902635505.1). Lineage (NCBI taxonomy): Eukaryota > Metazoa > Chordata > Mammalia > Dasyuromorphia > Dasyuridae > Sarcophilus > Sarcophilus harrisii. The sequence goes on along the minus strand of NC_045429.1, from coordinate 21,415,152 downwards.
CATATATGTATCTATATAAACACATATGTATATTATATATGTGTGTACATATGTATGTATGTATCTTTATTTAAAAATGGGCTCTTGCTTTGATATCTTTGAGATATATGCCTAAAAGTGATATTGCTGGGTCAAAGGCTACACACAATTTAAGGACATTTTGGGTGTAGTCCCAAATGGATTTAGAGAATAGTTAGATTAATTCATCGTTCCACCAAGAGACCATGTGTCTGTCCTCCTGCAGCCCTCCAAACAATTGTCATTTTTTTGGTCATCTTTGTCATTCTTATGGATTTGAGATGATCCTTCAGATTTGTGACATTTTTTATTTCTTGCTATTTATGAGTTGGAATATTTTTTAATATGATGATTAATAACTTTGTTCTTTTGAGAACTGCCTGGTCATATTCTTTGATCATTTATCTATTGGGAGAATAGCTCTTGTTCTCACATATGAAGCAGATGGATGGGATAGAGTACCAAACCTGGAGCTGGGAAAATCTTATCTCAAATCCAGCATTGGCTGTGCAGCCCTTGGTAAGTCCATTGTGTTATCTCAGCCTTAGTTTCCTCATCTGAAAAATGGGGATAATAATAGTATCTACTTCCCAGAGTTATTGTGAGGATTAACTTATATATGTGAAGCTCTTTTAAAATATTTATTAGATTATTGTTCTATAAGAAACAATTAGCAGGATGATTTCAGAAAGACCTGGAGAGACTTAAATGAACTGATGCTGAGTGAAGTGAGTAGAGCTAGGAGATCACGGTACACAGCAACAAGATTGTGTGATGATCAACACTGATAGACTCAGTTTCCCCATCTATAAAATGAACTGGAGAAGGCAATGGCCAATTCCTCCATTATCTCTACCAAGAAAACCCTAAATGGAGTCACAAAAGATAGAATATAACTGAAAAATAGACTTGGCTCTTTTCAACAATGAAGTGATTCAGGCCAATTCCAATAGTCTTGTGATGAAGAGAGCCATCTACATCCAGAGAGAGGACTGTGGGAACTGAGTGTAGATGACAAGATAGTATTTTCATTCTTTTTGTTATATGCTTGCATTTCATTTTTTTTCTCATTTTTCCCTTTTTGATCTGATTTTTCTTGTGCAGCATGATAAATATGGAAATATGTATAGAAGAATAGCATATGTTTAACCTATCTTAGATTACTTGTTGTCTAGGAAAAGAAGAGGGGTTGAAAGGTGGGAGAAAAAAAATTCGGAACACAAGATTTTTGCAATTTTTTTTGCAAGGGTGAATGTTGAAAATTACCTATGCATATGTTTTGAAAATAAAAAGCTTTAATTAAAAATATTTATTAGGTTTCAAAATTTATCTTTGTAATAGTTTGATTTCCATTTTTTCTCACTCTCTCTTCTAACTCTTTCACAAGATTTCAGTCAGTCTGATACAGGTTATACATGTACAAGCATATTAAACATATTTCTACTTAGACAATCAGAACAAAAAAGAAAAACTATGAGAAAGAAAAAACAACCAAAATGTGAAGTTATTATGCTTCAATCTGCATTCAGACTCCATATTTCTTTCTCTGAATAAAGATAGCATTGTCCATCATGAATCTTTCAGAATTATCTTGGATCATTGCATTGGTGAGAAAAGCAAAGTCTGTCACAGTTGATCATCCATAAAATGTTGCTGGTTCTCCTGGTTCCATTCACTTGTGAATTATTGTGCAATCTTTAAAGTAGGATATAAAAGCCAGATGTGAGATTATATTTGTAAAGTTTTATAAAAAAAGTAAAATTTGTACAATTTTAGCACAGTGCCTAACAGAGTTGTTTATCCAACATTTTTGAAGAAGACTCTGCAAGTGAACTGGATTTAAGTGAAAGAGGGCTGTTGATATATAGTAGGTAGGAAGAAAATATTATCTTCCCTGCTTCACAGATATTATTATATTCACATCAATTCTTGTATAGCTAGGATATTAGATCTTTTTCAGAAAATTTTTCCACAAATATATTTCTTTAATTAACTGTTTTCTATTTCTCATTATACTGATTTTGTGTGGAAAAACTCTTCAATTTATTTTTTATTGGTTATTAAAGCTTTTTATTTTCAAAACATGCATGTATAATTTTCAATATTCATCCTTACAAAACCTTGTGTTCCGAATTTTTTTCACTCCCTTCTATCTCCTCCCCTAGATGGCAAGTAGTCCAATATATGTTAAACATGTGCAGTTCTTCTGTATATATTTCCATATTTATCGTGTTGCATGGGAAAATCAGATTGAAAAGGAAAAAATGAGAACAAAATAAAATGAAAGCAAAGAACAATAAAAAAGTGAACACACTATTTTTGATCTACCTTCAGTTCCTACAGTCTCTTTCTGGATGAAGACAACTCTCTCCATCACAAGACCACTGGAACTGGCCTGAATCACCTCATTGTTGAAAAGAGCCAGAATTGATCATCACATAATCTTGTTGCTGCTGTATACAGTGTTTTCCTGGTTCTCACTTCACTCAGCCTCAGCTCTTGTAAGTCTCTCCAGGGCTTTCTGAAACCATCCTGTTGATCATTTCTTATAGAACACTAATATTCCATAACATTCATATACCATAACTTATTCAGACATTCTCCAACTGATGGACATCCACTCAGTTCCCCAAAACTCTTCTTTTCCTTTTTACCAAACCTAAAGAATTTAATTACTGATTTTTCATTACATATCAGATATAATATGGATGGGCCATGTTCTTCTTTACTTTAAAAAAATCATTATTTTCCTTGAGATTCATGATTGTTTGTTTCTCCAAGTAAATTTTGTTATTATTTTTTTCTAATTCTATAAAGGAATGCTTTAAGGTTTGATAAACATATCTCTTTTACCTAATATATACCTAAATGTTGTCTGTGTAATCTCAGTGCTGCAATTTTCTTTGGTAAAGTTATTTATTTCTTTTGTGATTTATTTTTGACCTCCCAATTCTTTTGGAATGAATGTTTGCCTTAAATCTATAAATTAACTTAGGTGGTATTGTCATTGATATTATATTGGCATAGCCCAAGTATGAACAATCAATATATTTCAAATGTTTAATATTTAATATATTTAATTTTGTTATAATATATCAACTATTTAATATTAAGTCCCAATCTATTTAAGTTCTATAAAGACACTTTTTAGTGGTGTGATCAAGGATAAGTCATTTAGGCCTATGCTTTCTGCCTCAGTTTCTTTATATAAAAAATGGAAATAATAATAGCATCTACCTCTCAGAATTGTAGTAAAGATAAAATATCACAATATTCATAAAGTACTTTATAATTCTCAAAGCACTATTAAATGCCATCATTGTCATTGTTATTATTATTGTTATGACTATATTTGTATTCATTGAATTCCTGTGTGTGTCTTAGCATTTAGGATGGGAATTTCTTTTTTTAAAAATTTCTTCCTATTGAGTTTTGTGGCTCACATGTAGTATACTAAGACTTATGATTTTTGTGGGTTTATTTTGTACTCTACTATTTTATGGCCTTTAATTATTTTAAATAATAATTATTTGCATTTTTATTTTTTCTAAGTAATTAGTCAACAAGCATTTATGAAGCACTTGCTAGATGCCAGACCCTGTGCTAAGTGTTGGGAAGATAAAGAAAGAATAAAAAAAGGTACCTTGACCTCAGGGACTGTGTTTAAAAAAGAGAAATAAGATATAAGTAACTAGATCCATACAATACACATACACTCACACACTCATACACATATACAGATTAAATCAATATTAGATATACACACAGATTATCTATCTATCACATAGATTAGATTTGAAAAAATTAAGATAATCTGAAAAGGGAAGGTATTTACAATTGCCTGTGTGAGAGTGAATGATCAGGGAAAAAATAAACCATCCTACAATTTGTAAAAAGCAATATTTTTTTCTTTCCGTGTTATTGCTATAGCTAACATTTCTAGAACTATTACAAATAACAATAATGAAAATGGACATCCTTGATTTAAAAAAAATTTTTTTGGTATTAATTGAAAGGTCACCAGCATTTTTTGCATCATAGATAAAACTAGGTCTTGGTTTACATAGATAGTATTTACCATGTTAATGAATAGTTCATTTCTACTTATGATTTTTAATAATTTTGATGTAAGGAAGTATTGTATTTTGTCCAAAGTTTTATGCATCTTTTTATGCAATTATGTAATTTTTGGTTTTGTTATTAATGTGATTTATTATGTTTATAGTTTTTAAATATTGAACCAATCTCATCTTGCTGATACCAGTTCTACTTGATCATAAGAATATGTCATAAATAGATTTAAATATATTGCTATAGTCTTTTTGCTAACATTAATTCAATATTTTTGCATCAATATTCATAAGAAATATTGGTCTATAGCAGGGGTTCTTAACTTTTTCCTGCCATGGACCACTTTTGGACCTCTGACGAAGCCTATGGATGTCTTCTTAGAATAATGTTTTAGAATGTATCAAGTAAAAGAGCAGTAATGAACTGAACCAGCTATGCCCAGAAAAAGAACTCTGGGAGATGACTAAAAACCATTACATTGAATTCCCAATCCCTATATTTATGGCCACCTGCATTTTTGATTTCCTTCACAAGCTAATTGTACAATATTTCAGAGTCTGATTCTTTTTGTACAGCAAAATAACGTTTTGGTAGGGTATACTTATTGTGTATCTAATTTATATTTTAATATATTTAACATCTACTGATCATCCTGCCATCTAGGGGAGGGGGTGGGGGGGTAAGAGGTAAAAAATTGGAACAAGAGGTTTGGCAGTTGTTAATGCTGTAAAGTTACCCATGTTATATCCTGTAAATAAAAGGCTATTAAATAAAAACCAAAAAAAAAAAAAAAAAAAAAGAAAATCAATTATATTGAAACAAAGTTATCAAAATCTGTATTTAAAAGGTTCACAAACCCCAGTTTAAGAAATGCTTTTCTGTTGCTTTTTTCTGCTTTATTTCTTCCTGGTTTGAGCATTAGCATCATATTTATCTTGTTTAAGCATTTTGCTAAGATGACACCTTCCCCTATTTTTCTAAGTAATTTATGAACTGTTGGAATTAACTGTTTTCGAATATTTGATAGAATTCACTTGAAAAATTATTTAGTCCTCTTTTTTTTGGTTTGGGAATTAATGCTTCTTCAGTTTCTTTTTCTGAATGTGGGTTGTTTAAATTCTCTACTTCTTATTGTAAATTTAGTTATTTTACATTGTTTTAAATATTCCTCCAGTTAATTTGCCATTAGTTTTGTGGGCAAATAAATGAGCAAAATAATTTCTAATTATTTCATTTATTTTATTTTCACTTAATGTGAATTCTTTTTTTTTCTTTTTTGATTTTGGTAATTTAACTCCCCCTCATTAGATTAACCAAAAGTTTATTTTATTTTGATATATTTTTGGGGGGAAGAAGAATCCTGCTTTCAATTCAATACATGGTTTTAAAAAATCTTTAATTTTTGAAATTTTCATTTTTTTGTGCTCATTTGGAAATTCTCCATTTGTTGCTCTCCTAGCTTTTAAAGTTACATACTTAATTCTTTGATCTATTCTTTCATTTTTTCCTTGATTAAAGAATTTACTGACAAAAATGTTCATTTAATCAAGGCTTTTAGTACTTCCTAAATGTTGTCTGTGTAATCTCAGTGTTGCAATTTTCTTTGGTAAAGTTATTTATTTCTTCTGTGATTTATTTTTGACCTCCCAATTCTTTTGGTTTGAATGTTTGCCTTTAAATTTGAACCCTTTCTTCAAATGGCTTTCATTAGTTAATTTTACTGCCCTGTGGTTCCTAAAATATGTTTAATATTTGTTCTCTTCTTCATTTATTTATGAGATCTTATCCCTTAGTACATAGCCAATTTTGTAAAATTTTTGCCATGAGCTGAGATATTTGCTTATTCCTTTTATTCTTATTCTGCAGATCTAAATTGAGATCTAACATAGTTAACTTTTGTAAAATTCTATTCAGGTCTTTAAGTTGTACAAAAATGTTTGAAGCAGTCTTTTTTTTTTTTTTTTTTTGTATTGATGAGGAATTGAAAACTGAGTGGCTGCCCATCAGTTGGGAAATGGCTGAATATTATTGTTCTAAGAAGTGATGAGCAGGATGATTTCAGAAAGACCTGGAGAGACTTGCATGAACAAATGCTAAGTGAAGTGAGTAGAACCAAGAGACAGGTACATGGCAACAACAAGATTATGTGATCTTTTCAAGAAGTAGGTGATTCAGGCCCAGTTCCAATGGTCTTGTGATGGAGAGAGCCATCTGCATCCAGCGAGAGGGCTGTGGGGACTGAGTGTGGATCACAACATGGCATTTTCACTGCTGTTGTTGTTGATTGCTTGCTTGTTTCTCTCTCTCTCTTTTTTTTTTTTTTACCCTTTGTGATCTGATTTTTCTTGTGCAGCATATGGAGGTATGTTTAGAAGAATTGTACATATTTGACCTATATTGTATTACATGCTGATTTGGAGAAAGGGGAGATAGGCAGAGAAGGAGAAAAATATGGAATACAAGGTTTTGCAAGAGTAAATGTTGAAAACTTTCTTTGCATATATTTTGAAAAATAAAAAGCTATTATAAAAATGAAAAAAAAAGATTTGTCTGGTTCTGAAAGAGGCATGAGATCCCCAACTATTAGTTTTCTTGTCTAATTTTCTCTTCAGTTTCATGATTTTTTCCTTTAGATTGTCATTCCCTTTGGTATAAATATAGTAAGTACTGATATTATGTCAGTATTTATGATGTCTTTAAGCATTATGTAATTTTGCTGTTCATCTCTTTTAACTATCTCTTTTCCACTTGCCTTGTTAGATTGTTTCTTGAAGGGAACTGTCTTTCTTTTCCTTATTTGTATTCCCAGTACTTAGCATTGTGTCTCACACATAGTAGGCACTTAATAAATGTTTCTCATACAATATTGCCAAATCTTATGGTCTGTTCTCAGTTTTTATACTACTTGAATTCTCTGCAGCATTTGATGATGGACTCCATCCCCTCCTGGGAGCAATTCTCTCCTCTAAGTTTTCATGACATTGTTCTCTCTTGGTTCTCCTCCCACATATTTGTACACTCAAACATCATCTGTGTTAGATCTTTACTATGTTCCACCAGCAATTAGTAGGCAAAAAAAAAGCTAAAATATAACCTGATTGTAATGGCATACTATTATGCTGAATAAAATGAGGAAAGATCATTTTAAAAAGCCATGAAAAGCTTGTATGAACTGTTCCAGAGTGAAGTGGGCAGAACCGGGAGATCAATTTGTACAAAAACAACACAGTAAAGCTAATTAGCTTTGAAAGCTGTAAAGAACATGTTTTCTACAATGTCCATACATGAATCTAGAGGATGGATAATGAAATATACTATCTGTTACAAAGAAATAGTGGCTATAAAATATGAAATAAGACATGTATATTTTGTGTACAGACTTTGAGGGAATTTGTTTGGCTGATCTATGCATATTTCTTAAAATGAATTTAGGCTTTTTCCAATGGAGTGGAGTGGGGTAAGAGAAAAAAAACATTTTTGTTAATTAAGAAAAATGCAAGCATAGGGTTTCTACAGATGGGAAATGTCGCATGTACTTTCAGATGAGATCATTATTATTAGTTTTCCTTAACTGTTTTACTTTGTTACAAGAGACTTTTTCATGAAGTAGTTGCAATCAGTAAATGTTTATGATGTAAAAACAAAATCATAAATAAAACTTAAAAAAACACTCTGGAGGGAGGATGTTAGAAAATTATAAGCAAACAGTATTGTCTTATAAAATAGCAAAAAGCAGTAGAAATGAAAACTTAGCTTGTGACCTAAGCCGGACCCCCCCAAGAGCATTCCTTTGTAGCTCGTGGGTCACGCCACTTGACAACATGGACTCCCTTCCCCCCAGGAAAATGTTGCTCTAGATTTGAGGGACTCCTTGACTCTGTGAATCTATGTTCACAAAAAGCCATCGTGCATGAACCCCTAGTGATGTATTTACTTTTTCTAGTTAGTTAGAAAATCCAAATAGCTCAAAGAAGATTTATTTATTTAATGAAATAGAATGGAAAGAAAAATTATAGAAAAATTTTTCTTTATAGCACTGGGGCACATTCTCTACAAATATACCACAATCAGAAAAGTAGACATGTGAAGAGATCAGATGTGCAACCTATTAGTTCCCAAAGACCCAGAGACCAGGCTCCTTTGGAACAAAGAATCAACCAGTCATTCAGAGTGCGCAGGCGATTCGTTTGGCATTTGAATCCCACTACTTCCTGCTAGATGGGCTCAAGTTTCTGTACCAAACATCTCTCTGACTTGGGGTTAGAAAGCCCTCTATCACTGGCTCCTGGTTGCCAACCCCCATTTCCACTGAACAATTTTGGGGACTGCCTTTTAACAGACTGCCAGGGGGTTTTTGGCCTCATGGTTTCCCTCAGTTCCTTAAGGTCTATCCACATAAATTAAGATATTGGGTAAGACAAGTACAAAAAGGACTTCTGAAAGGTATCACCCTGTACTCCGGAAACCCTTTGTTCTTTTGTTCCAAATTTCTGTCCTTTACATGCAAGAGTTAGAGCATATTTGCGATTCCTTCCAGCTCCCAATCAATGGTTCTTTGAAGTATGGCCAGCCACAGACCTCCCCGGCCTTGAGTCATCCTGAGAAATGGGTGGAACTGGAAGGAGAAGGTCCCCTAGATGGAAGGGGGAATACATTTGTCAACATTTCTATAATCTGTTTTCCTTGACAGTGGCAGTAGAGCGATCCCATTTGGATCCTAACACATCAATTTTTGAATTACAGTACAGGGAAGTAGAAAAATCTTTTGAGAATGAACTCAGCTACAGTCACTTAAGTTCAGATGCAGGGGATCCATGCTGGGGCCAGTGCAGTCTTGAAAGCACGGAGGACTTGTTCAGGATGGGAAAAGAGGAGAAAGAATACCAAGAAAAAGGGAAGGAGGGAGCTTTATGCATGTTAGTTATGTCCATACAAAGTAAAAGAGAGGGAAAATTTGTAATTAAGCATTATGCACATGTATTTTTTATCATCTTTAAAAAGGTTTATGGCAATGGTCAACACATGCCCCAAGAATATTCTTGATGAAACTATGAGAAGGCACCAGGAAGGAGTTTGTAGTTTCCTGTAGCAGACCACATTTCAACAGTTGACTTCATGAGCAGAGAATATAAAATCCTGGTGCCTTTAATTGTTGATGACCAAAACATATTTGACTACTGGGGCAGAATGTGGCCTTCAATAAAGACTCTTTGAGCCAAAGTTCCTCATAGATGTACTAAAATTTCTTCTTAAACTCAACCAGAGATATCTTCATTTGAGCGTTCATGTCAAGTAAAGCATAAAGCAGGGAATGAGTAAAAGAAAAAGCTTTTATTAATCACCAACTAATATCAATAATGGTTCCTCCAGTAAGAAGTAAAGAACACTTGGGCATATGTCCTAGAAAATACATCAGGAAGCCTGGGTAAGTCCTAGTTTCCTGGTTAGTCGAATGGGATGTTGATAGTCTGGGGACCCTATGTGGAAGGAATTAGGGGAGTTTACAATTCTCACATCCATTAAGGTAGATCAGTCCTAGCATGGAGCCAAAGATATTGGCTACTTTCCTGGAGGGGAAAAATTCCCAGGGTTCAAATAGAATTGGCTTCCTTCTATGAGGGGTTCTTATCTATATTTTTTTGTGTGCTGCATCCTTTTGGAAATCTGATGGATCTTATGAACCCTTCTTCAGAAAAGATTGCACAAAGTACATATGGTTGTAAAAACAATTATATTAAAATACAGCTATCAATTTTAAAAGTCCTGGACTTTGGGTTAAGAAGCTCTATTCTAGATGATAAAATCATCCATATTCTCCTGTTTGTGGCTGATACTGTGCTCAATAAAGTCTGGAATCTTTTGAGTTCTCCAAAATGAGTTCCATGGAGCTATAGAGACTAAATGTGGCTTGAAGCATAATATTTTCACCTCCTTTTTGGTTATTGCTTTTTTCTTTCTTGAGGTCTTTTCCCCTTTTGACCTGATTTTTCTTGTGCAACCTGACAAATATGGGAATATGTTTAAAAGAATTGCACATATTTAATCTATATCAGATTGCTTGCTGTTTTGGGGAGGGAAGAGGGAAGGAGGGAGGGAGAAAAATTTGGAATCCAAAGTCTTACAAAAATGAATGTTGAAAAGTAGCTATACATGGATTTGGAAAAATAAAATACTGTTTAAAAAACCAAATGAGCTCCATGATGAGTCAAAAGAGATTGGCCAAACATTTCATACAAAAAAATTAAGTGGATGAAAAATGTGCAGGAAGTGGATTGTGATGTACAGTTGGAGGACTAGCCATGCATTTGGACAAGTACTGCAGATGGATAATGAGTTAGCTCCAAGATGGAAAAGGATGAAAAAAGTAGTTTGGGTCATGTTTGGGGAAAGTGCGCACTGCTTTCCAAAGTGCTCCCCAGGCCCAAAATCCGTCTATGACTCATAAATGCTCTCTCAGGGATGCTTGATGGATATGAATCTTGCAATCCCACAATCTCTGAAGAATCAGCTTAGCATGTGACTCAAAGTTCAATGGCAAGACACATGGTAAAGATGAATATGCAGCTGGCTCCTGCAGGAGACTTTCCTTCATGTCCTCAGCTGCTGGGGTTGCCCCAAAATTTATTTTGAATTTTTTTTGAAGCTCAACCTCTAATTTCATTAGTATAAGTAACTCCAAATGAAGCAGCCTTCCTATCTCCATGAATGTTGGTAACTCTCCTGTATGTCCTAGCCTTGGACAGCTGCCCAGATGCTGGAGAGTTAAGTGATGTTCTCAAGGTCACACAGCCAGTGTGTGTCAGAAGGAGGACTAGAACTCAGCTCTTTTAGCCTCTAGATTGGTTCTGTCCCACTAATCCATCCTGCTTCTGATTTTGCATTTGCTAAGCATCTGTTTCTTCCCACTGTGTCTATCCTGCTTGTGGTATATAGGGGATTTTCTGGTCAGATGTCAGGATTAGAAATCTCTGAGAACACTCAGACTTTGTGCTTCTGTGCAATAGTGAGGAAATGAGAAATGGAATCAGAGAGTGGCAGGAAATTGGGAGAATTGTAGAAATTTAAAACACGTCAACATTAAAAATCTACTCAGCATCCTCAATCCAGTATTCCAATTCCAATATTCCAATAAAGAAGTATACCACAACTCTGTTGAAGAAGGAGGAGGCTTATTTTAGCAGTTCCCAATAGCAAAGCTAGAACCAGTTACAGATAAGTTTGGGGAAAGAAGTTAGAAGAAGAGAGAAAATTTCACTCTAAATAAAAGAAAAAAATTTCTACCCATCTGAAAACAGCAGTGGATTATTATCCATTATTATTCATATTATCTGTCCAATAATTATTTATTGAGATAAGTAATGAGCTGCCTATCTGCAATGGTGAGAAATATTTACATAGAAGACTAATTATTAGAATTATTAAGTAGTTACTGAGTGATGACCATGTTTGGCGATAATTGCTTTGGTGGGATATTGAGTAAGATCATCTTGGAGACTCCTCATGTTAAAAAATTGATCTTGGATCAGGATCCTTGATCCTGAAAATTTTCTCCCCCCAAATACCACCTACAATCAGGCTGAGCTGGATCTATGGAATGGTCATTTGTTTCAATTTGAGAAAGGTTTATTTTGTTTAGAGGCCTCTAGAAGCAGCTGCAAGGGATGGGGAGGGAAGGCCTGGCTCAGGCATCAGAAAGTCCCAAGTAGACTCAAGGTTTCTTGTTGACTACCCAAGCAGCAAGCTCTCTGAATCCCAGGCTCCAAGACTGACCTGCAGAATAGATGCTGGACTGGGGAGGTAGAGGGAGTTTCCTCATGGAAAATTTCCTAAACCATTGAAATGAGAGATTCAGTTAAAAAAAATGATTAAGCATCTACTGTGTGCAAGGCTCTAGATAGTAATCCTGATTCTGTAGAAGACAGAGGCTGCTTTGTTTCCCTGATTTACAAAATATTATTCCTGGAGGGGACCATTATCTACTGAAGCAGTCTCATTTGACAAATTGGGAAACTGAGGCCAGGGGGTGGTCACAAAGTTAGCCAATAGTAGAACTGGGTCTTTTGACTCCAAATTCAGAGCTCTTTTCAACATCACAAATTATCTTCCACCAAGATTCTCAGTTTACTTCAGGGTGGGAGTGGGATCAATCATTGGCTCCTTATATTTCCCACAGCAGTCACTGCAACAAACAGATGGGATGGCTGACCCAGGGGAATACTGGACAGAACTTTGCCTTCTGACGATGGTCCCCATTTTATGGAGCTTCCCATGGGATCATTTTTGCCCCATCATGTGCTTTCCTGTTATCCCAAAACAATCTTCCCCCCCACCCTGTCATTGCAAAAAATTTGGAAATATAGCTTCCTTCCTTTGAACTTTTTCCCAAAACAATTTCTCTTTCTTTCTTTCTTTCTTTCTTTCTTTCTTTCTTTCTTTCTTTCTTTCTTTCTTTCTTTCTTTCTTTCTTTCTTTCTTTCTTTCTTTCTTTCTTTCTTCTCTCTCTCTCTCTCTCTCTCTGTCTCTCTCTCTCTCTCCCTCTTTCTTTTTTGGAGGGGGATATGGGGGCATGGAAACTCAGTCATTTAGAAATGGCCTTTGAAACCAAAGCCTGTGGAAAAGAGCTTTTTTTATATACCAAAGTGATGGCTGATAAATAGTTCCATATGAGTTATTGAATATAATATTCTTCCTTGTCCAACCAAAGGCTGCGTCAGAATTCTGGCTATACATGAGAACAGATGTGCGCTTGAGGTTAATGGGATTTTAAGGGGTCAGGAATTCCCCCAAAGAGCACTTAGTCTACTTGGCACTTTGTGGGTCTCCCAAACCTGCCCTTGCACAGTCCAGCTTCCCTTTCCCTAGGCCCTCCTAGTGTTACTTTCCAGGCCCAGGACTCCAGTCCTGGCTGTTATAGACACAGACAGGAGATGCAGGATCTAGCCATGTTTGGTGGGAGCTCAGTCACTTGCCCAACATGGGTCTTTCTCAGATGAAGCAGCTTGCCTGGAGAACTCTATGGCAGGGATTGTAAAACTGGGCCCTTACAGAGATTTTTAGGTGTTCTGGGAACTCTCATTTCAATGGAACAGCTTTCTTTTGTAATCCTATATATTTTATTTTAGGTTTTTTGAAAGCGTCATTCAGCAAAGGCATCCATTTGCCTCAGCAGACCGACTACCCAAGGGGACGCAAACAGGTTGAAGACCTGGTCTAAAGTCTTTTGCAACAACTGTCTCTGGGAGCAATCCGTCAGTCAATCAATGAGCAGGCAAGGATCAAGCTCTCTGGTGGGGCTGGAAACCGAAATGAGAAAATGGGAGCCCCAATCCTCAAAGAGCTTCCATTTGGTGTGAGGCAATATATAGACATGTATTTCTAGAACTGATTCCAAAGTGAATGCACAGTAGTGGATGCAGATCTAGTCAAGTCAAACCACTGCCACCTTCCCACCTGGATGGAGCTTTCACAGAACTCACTCCCCGAGACTGGCCTGGTATCATCACGGGGGGAGCGGCCTCTGGAGGAGAGGGAGCAGAGAGGCTCCCAAAGGCCCTTCAATGGCAAGCCAGCCAAGAGAGGCAAGAGGGGGCAGTGGCAAGTGCCCAGGGAATCTCTACCCGGTGCCCTCCAACTCCTGACCCACGGGCACTAATCTGCAGGTGCTGCAGGAATCCCTCTCCCTCAGCAGCCCCTGCCCCCTGAGACCTGGAGAAGAGGTCTGCACCTTCAAAGGAAGTGTCAAAATATAAAGTAGTCAAAAATAAAAAAAAAAGTCAAAAACATCTGAAAAAGAAAGGGGAATGGGCTTGACAGAAAATGTAACTACATGGCCTAGTGGATAGCGCATCAGCCGTGGATTCAGGGACACCCGAGTTCAAACTTAGCAAACAATTATTATCTGTATGACCTTGGACACAGCACCTAACCACTCCCTGCCTCAGTTTCCTCATCTGTAAAATGGAGATATGGATACTATCCATTTCCTGATGTTGTTGTGAGGATCAAATGAGTTGACTTGTATAAGGCTCTTTTCAATCCTTAAAGTGCTCTTTGAATGCTCCCTCCATTTCCACAGCTTTCAAAAGACAACCTACAGAAATTTGAAAGCAGCTCTCAAGGCCTCTAGGGTCAGCTAGATGGTGCAATAGATAGAGCATCAGGCCTGGAGTTGGGAGCACTTCTTCTTCCTCGGTTCAAATCCAGCCTCAGACGCTTCTTAGCTTAGCTGTGTGACTGACTCCGGGCAAGTCCCTTTATCCTGTCTCCTGGAGCTGGAGAAGGCAATGGCCGGCCACTGCAGTGTCTCTGCAAGAAAACCCCACATGGGGTTCCAGAGAATTGGATGCGACTGAACAGAAACGACAATCAAGCCCTCAGACTGGCCCCTCCAGGCTAAAAAACATCTTTTATTTTTCTCATTTACATGCCATGGTCTCCATTCTACTCACTGTCCTGGTCATTCTCCTCTGGGCATTTGTCCTTGTCTCTTCTGAGGAGGAGATTCAAGGGAAATCATGGTCAATATTTATATTTAAAGGGCTATCCCAGGGAGAAGACACACACACACACACACACACACACACACACACACACACACATACTTATACATATACATATACAAAGGTGGAGGGAGATTCAAGGGAAATCATGGTCAACATTTACATTTGAAGGGCTATCCCAGGGAAAAAAGCACAAATATACACATATATATTCAAAAGAGGAGAGTCAGGGGAAATCATGGCCAACATTTACATTTGAGGGGCTAGCCTAGGGAAAAAGGCACACAAAGCATATGTGCATGTGTACATGTAGACATGCACGTGTCTCAGTCCACACCTGACTCTGTCACTTCTCTCTCAGGGATGGGAGTGCGTTTCATCATCTGTGCAAATAAAAATTTGAATGTTCCGGTTGTGACTCAGACTAACATTTTAAAGCCCGCTACCTGTGGCCGGCAATCACTGCTCCTTGCAGAACACAGGTGGACTCAGCTGCCGTTAAACTCTTTTCTGGCTCTAAGTCTCTGATTGGGGCAACCCCCCCCCACATTGGGTGCCCACCCCTGGATTTCTTTAAAGATGTCGCCCTCACCAGTGACGTGGCTGCTTCCTGGTAAATGGCATCTCGGCGTCCTGCTAGGTAGTCCAGGAGCCCGGGATGAGGAGCTTGGAGCCTTTCCTTGACTTGCTGAGTGACCTTAAAGAGATCTCTCTAGGGGCAGCTAAGGTGGAGCAGTGGATAGAGCATCAACCCTGGAGTCAGAAAGACCTTCAAATCTGACCTCAGTCACTTAACACTTCCTAGCTGTGTGACTCTGGGCAAGTCACTTAACTCCAAATGCCTCAGGAAAAAAATTCTGGCCTCAAAATAGAGCTGAGGGTCCTTTTTAAAAAAAGAGAGTGATTTTTAAAAAACGTATACTGCAGGTTTGTTGTGGGGAACTTCTTGATAGGAGATAAGGGATGTAGAAACGCTGATCAGTCATTAATGCGGGGATGTGGGAAGATGGCAGGGAAAGTTATTTGGACCTTTTAGAAATGAGGTCAAATTTTCCATTGGTGGCTCCGCGTGGTTTGTGCAGCTGTTGGGAGAAGGTCAGTGCTCTCACTTTCCTACTTAGAATAAACAGCAGTTTATTTACCAGTAGCTCTTCACTCGGGATTTACAGGAAAAAGGCCGGCTCGGTTTCTGAAAGCCATCTTGCCTTTGGGTTATGTCCACAAGCTTCACCCCAAAGTTAAAAAAAGAAGATCCGTGTGATCCCGGGGCCTGCTCCTCTGGGTGGACGCTGTGGGCCATCCTCCCAACTTCAAGCCCTACGTTCTGCCCACTGGGCCAGCGAGCTGCCCTCGGTCCCTTAAACTGGCACGGACTCAGAGCCAGTGAGCTCTGCTTGGTCCCGGGCCTAGAGCATCAGCCACGGAATCAGGAACGGAGGGAGCTTTTGCCCATGTGGCCACACTCCATTCTTGGCCAGTCAGCCCTGTGCTCTCCAACCGATTGTCCATGGAGACAAAGAAGGGGAGGGTATATTCTCTCAAGGCCCATTATAGCCATCTGGGGCCTAACCCTTCGCAGCTCCCACGACATGGCCGACTTCCATGGAAATGGGGCCCCAGGGGGCTTGTTGGCTCTCAATCATAGAGGCCTGGGATGGAAGGGTGGCCAGGCCTGAGAGATCCTTGGGAATAAGTTCTGCCTTTCTACAGGTGGGGAGAATGGGACTTGGAAGAGGGAAATCACTTGTTTAAAGCCACAAAGCTCTCACCACCATCGCTTCTCTCTTTTTTCCAGTTCATTTTTTAATCTAACTTTTTCCTACCATTTAATAGCTTTTTATTTTACCAAATAAATGCAAAGACAGTTTTCAACATTCACCTTTGCAAAACCTTGTGTTTTAACTTTTTTCCCTCCTTCCTTCACCCCCTCCAATAGACAGCAAGGAATGTAGTCTAGTTTAAACTTGTACAATTAACTCTTCTAAACACATTTCCACATTCATCATGTTTCGCAAGAAAAATCAGTTCAAAAGGAAAAAGAAAAAAAATGAGAAAAAATGAACAAACGATAAAAAATACCAAAAATAAGGTGAGCATACTCTGCTTTGATCCATATTTGGTCTTCATTGTTCTCTCTCTGGAGGCAGACAGCTTTTTCTGTCACAAGACTATTGGAATTGTTCTGACTCATCTCCTTGAACCGATGCTTCTTTTACCATCCCATGTTTCTACCTTCATTTTTAGGGATTGGCTTAAGACTCTGCTCGGGTTCGGAGGAATCGCTGGCTTTGAGTGATCCTCCTGAGTCCCCCAATAATAAGAGCTATGGCCCTGGGGGAGGGGAGGGAGAAGACATAACCCAACAACAACCACAGTGACAACAGATCATGTTTAAATAGTTGATTACAATTTATAAAAACTCCCATAGTTCTATGAGCAAATGCCTTTATTGCTTTTTACATTCGATAGAAAAAAGGAGGTTCAGAGAGGAAGCTGTGTGCCCAGGGTCACAAGCTCTGGAACATGGATGGGACTCAGGCCCCCCCGCTCTGAGTCTCCTAGTCCTGATGTTCCCTATTCCAGCATCTTCTGTTCTAAGCTCCCTCCCAGCTTTGATATCCCCTGTTCTAAGCCCCCTCCCACCTCTGACACCCCCTGTTCTAAGCTCCCTTCCAGCTCTGACATTCCCTGTTTTAAGCTCCCTCCCAGCTCTGACACCCCCTGTTCTAAGCTCCCTCCCAGCTCTGACACCCCCTGTTCTAAGCTCCCTCCCAGCTCTGACATCCCCTGTTCTAAGCTCCCTCCCAGCTCTGACACCCCCTGTTCTAAGATCCCCTTCTCTGATGTTCCCTAGTCTACCATCACTCTCAGGCCTTCCCACTTGTAACAATCCATATTTTTCTTCTTTTTTCTCCTCTATTGTGCCCAGTTTGAAGCTGAAGACACAACTGGGGCTCTAGTATTTACACAGGTATTTACTCTTCCCTAATGTTAAACTGAACAAGCTCACAATCAGTCCTGGATTCCTTCCTTTGTTCCCCTTGGAGGGCTCCCTGCAGTTGCAGTTTGGATGTTCTGCTCTCTGCCCAATACACTCCCCTCAGCAGTAACTTTGGTTAAAGCGTCCCAGACTCTCCCTAGCTTCCTTTAAGCTCCAACTCCTAAAATCCCACCTTCTAGGGGAAGCCTTTCACAACCCCTCTTCATTCCAGTGCTTTCCCTTTCTGAAGTATTTCCTATTTATTTTGAATACAGCTTGTTTAGTATCTATTTTGCATGTTGTTTACATGTTGTCTCCTCCATTATATCGTAGGCTTTTTGAGGGTAGAGACTGTGGTTTTTTCCCTTTTGACCCTTTTTTGTATCTCTAGAGCTTAGCACAGTATCTGCCACCTAAGTTCCAACAATCTTTTCAGAGTCTCCTCAGTAGTCTGAGTCTTGTCAGGCCTGATGTGGAGGGGGCTTAATGAAAGAGTATGGAAGTGATTTCTCACAATGCATCTGCAAAGCCCTATCCATTGTAGCTCCATCCTGCTGTCAGTAGTTAAACTGCTTTGCCCCAATTCTAAGAGCTTTAGGGATTGACTGAAATCCGTGGCAAGGCCCTTTGGAAGAAGTACAGTGGCAAAGAAGAAGTGGGTTCTAGAGGAAAGGTGGCAACATTTGTATTTTAGTCTGGGATGTTGCTTTGGACTAAGAATTTGTCTTTTCTTTGCTTTAGACCATTAGCCAGACCAATGAGTCCTTTACATTTGTTCATCCCCATTTATCTGAAGTCAGAGATCATGTATTAGTGGACTTGAAAGGGTCAAAATTGGTGATGCAATTTTGGAAGGGAGCGGGGCAAAGACACAAGTAATAATGGAGATTAAAATACACGTGAAAATCCAGTGATTAAGATGAGTCCTCAGTGTGATGAGACTGGGAAAACCCTCTCCCACCATCTTAGGCTGAGTTAGTTTCCTGATTGAGGGGGCTAAGTGCTCCTGTGGACTCTGTCCTTCTCAGGCTCCATGGGAAGTTCTGGATTCTGTTATGGGGGTTGAAGTTTGGAGATGACATTGGTCATTTGGAGTTTGGTCGAGGTGATAAAAGTGGAAATGGATCTAAAGAAGAGATTCCGGAGGGACAAAATCTCTGTCCAGAAAAATGTGAAGGGTTTTCCTGAGGAAAAGTCTGAGTGTGCTGAGTTTGGGGAGGCAAGGAGTGGATATTGGGAGTCAGATTTGAACTCAATATAAGGAAAATCTTCCTAACAATTGGAATCTTCCCAATAAGGAATGAACTGCTTCATAGGAGTGGGGCATTCTTCCTAACTGGAGGTCTAAAGGCAAAATCTGAACAGCCACTTATTGGGAATGTCCAGCTATAGGCTTGACTCCATGGGATCTTAAATCCCTCCAAATCTGTTTTGTGATTTGGTTCTCCAGATTAGGGCATGGAGAACAGCTCACCAACCAGGGAAATGCCCTGAATAATCCTAGGGGATTTCAGCTGTTTCCTCTGGTAAAATATGGGGTCCTTAAGAATAGGGATTATTTCCTGTCAGCCTTTGTTTCCTAGGTGTCTAGGTGCCTAGCACATAATTGATACTTTATAAGACTTAGTTAATTGTTAAATTCAATGAGTGCTGGGCCTGGAATCAGGAAGTCCTGAATTTAAATCTAACTTCAGACACTTCCCAGCTGTGTCATCCTCAGCAATTTGTTCAACCTTAGTATGACGTGATTTCCTCAACTGTAAAACGTGGATAATAAGAGCATCTTCCTCCCAGGATTGTTGCAAGAATCAGATGATAGATATTTGTAAAGCACTTAACATAATGTTGGGCACTTAATAAGTACTTAATGAATACTTTTTTTCCTTTCTTCCTTCCATAAATGTTTGTTGACCGATTAGAACTTCTCTTTTTCAAAAACTGAGCAAATTTCAATTCTCAACATGCCTTGTAAATTTACTCTTCAAAAGATGGAAGAAATGTTCTCCCTGATGGAGAAGTTTTCTGAGAACAAACCGTCATCTCTTTGAAGCAGACAGCCCCCCTGCATCTTGGATTGTCCCCTGCCCACTGTGTGCTGACTTACCGACCTTGGAATCTCAATTACAGATTCCTATTCCAACTCCTGTTTAGATCTACCTCTGACTGCCTCCCGAACCTCGATTTGGTCGGACACCACCTTTTGTTCTTTCACTTGGACGCTCCTTGGACCACATATATTTTTTTCTCCCAGGAGCATTCTCCAGTCACATCTGGGCTAATCTAATGAGAATGTGTTTTAAGATCTTTTCTAGCTCTAAGGCATTGTTTTATGCACTAATTTGGGGATGTGAAAATAAAAATAAAACTAGCCCATGCTTTCAAGGAACTTACATTCTACTGAGGGGTCTCTGAACAAATTATTTAACCCCTCATTTGCAAAAGACAAGGACTCAGACCTGCAATTCTAAATCTATGATAACCTGTCTTTCTTTCCTTCTTTTCTCCTTTTCTTCTTTCCTTTTTTTCTTCTTTTCTTCTTTCCTTCTTCCTTTCTTTCTATCATCTATCTGCCTCTACCTATCAATCTTTCTATCTTTCATCTATCTGTCTATCTCTCTATCCACACACATACATACATATATGTATATGGCAATCTGAAAAGGAATGAGACTATTCATAATTAAGGGGATTAGAAAGGCTTCCTAAAAGACTGGGTTTGTTTTGGAAACAGGAGGTTCCCAATGACATCTATGGAGCTGCTACTACAGGTAGGGATGAAATTGTAATTGCTCTGCTGAGCCCCAATCTGTTGCTTGGAAGGGGAGGTTTAGAGTTTGAGAAGGGACAGAGTTGGAGACCTTGGGGGAAGAAGGTAGATGTGAGAGTAGAGATCTAAGTCTCATGACAAGTGGCCTATCTTATCCTCCCATTCCCCTCTTTCCCATCTTGGAGTTAAGCCAAAGGCCCAACTTTGGAGATCTTGACATTATAGGTGGCCTCTTACATACAAGTGGAACACCTAATGTTATTTGAGAAGTTCATTAGAGTGGGTGAGTTAGCAAATCAAGATAATGAGCATTTATTAAGCACCTACTATGTGACAAGGACAATACTAAGCCTTGACAACAAAAAAAGAGATTAAAAATAGTTTCTTCTCTCAAGGGATTCATAGTTTAATGGGGAAGACACCAAGCAAACAACCATGTACAAACAAGAGAGAAATTCAGAGGAAATGGGAGAAGATTTCAGGGGGAAGATCCTAGCATTAAAGTGATAGTGAAGGAAAAAAAGTAAGAAAACAGCATCAATGAGACCTTCAAAAATATCAAAAGGCAGCAGGAAATGGGGGCACTATTGTGTTAAATGAATACTTTAAAAAGTGAAGATACACAACTTTTTTCATCTACAATCTTTTTTTAGCTTTTCTTTGTACGTGGACATTCTCATATTTGTTAGTGTTTGTCAAATTAAGAATGTAAGCTGAGGCCCAAAGTCCATGGGTGTGGCACTCTTCTCGCTGATGAGGAGCTTCTAAGCTTTGTGAAGGGTGGGGTTGGGGCTAGAGAGAGTAAGAGAGAGGAAAGATCAAATAAAAATTTTAAAAAAGTATCTTGAAGAGATTTTTGTGATTTTATCATGGTAGGGAACTCCCTGTGGGTTAAGTCCCTCCATCAATGCAGACAGACCTCTGTTTTGCAGCTTATAGTCTTGAGAATTGCCTGGAACATAGAAATGTTATTTGTCCGGGGTCATATGACTGGTCAGAGATAGGATTTGAACCCCAGGCCTTGCGGACTCTGATTTCTCCAATGGAAAAGTGTCTCTTCAACAATTCCGTTCCTGACCAGCGTGACTTGGTGAGATTGTGGAGCTTCCCAAGTGCCTCCTCAATAACACCTGGCATTCCTTAGCTGGGGAAAGGCCATGAATTAGAAGGAGACAAATGAAGCTTTAAACATGAAAGATCTCGAAGGACCCCCCTCCCCATCTTGGCAGAGGCCGTCTAGCTGCCGATGAGCCTTTTTTGTCTGGACGTCCAGGGTGCGAGGGAGGAACAAGAGCTCTCCTGGGTGAGTCAGGCCTCTGGAATTCCAAACACTCCTCTTCTGCAGAAAGCCCCACGCTCGGCAAACATTGTCTCTGGGTGGTACTTCTGGCCCGGCTTCAGCCCCCTTGGGGACACGGAGCGGCCCTGGCCTGTTACCGAGAAGGCACCTATGGGATTCTGGGTAGGCCGGTCCCTCTGAATTCCAAGAACCAGGAGGAAGCCATCAGGCTCTTCAGGGAATGTGTTCCCCAGGTGGGGAGGGGGTGGTTTTCATGAGAAGCTGTGAGCATCCTCTGAGGCATTTGGGGCGGCTCTCGAGGACTTCTCTGGGAAGTGACCCTAGAATGACGGGATTTAAAATCTACTCCATTTACCAAATTCCTGCTGCGTGGGGACAGTGCAAACCTGTCTGCTTGAGAAGTGGGCTGGGGGCTGTTTGCCCTTCATTCTTGAAGAGGTTCATGTATTGGGAAGGAGACGCCATGACAAGTGAGGGAATTGGATTCGAGGGAGGGAGAGAGGGAAGCTGGGCAAGGTCACCTGCTTCACTTTCTCTTCCTGAGCATCTGTGGCCAGGTACAGGTCAGGGTGACTGGAGAGGCCCCGGATGCAGTGGGAGACCTTGGCTCTATGAATAAAACATTTTATCTCCCTCTCAGTGCCTTACACTGATCTACCTCTGTTTTAAGGGTTAGTTTTCCTATAAGAAATTCTCCATATAGATCCTGCAGGGGCAGGTAAGACCCCCCCACCCCCGACTTCCTGCTTCTCTCTCCCCACCTCCAACCCACCCTGTGTGGATATCCTATCTCCTAACCGAATATAAAAGCCAGACCCTTTCATTTTTGACCCTTGTTTCTCCCAGTGTCAGGTATACAATAGGTGCTTAAAAATACCGGCTGGATCTTAGAGGGAGATGGAGGTACCTTCAGAGTCCAAGTTCTGACAATCAAAAGGTGAGAGCTGGAGAAGAACTTGCCTCAGGAGCCTAAGCCTTCACCTGATTTCACTCCCCATTGAAAATTGATGGGCTCCGAGGAAGTCTAGACTTGGACTGTTCATCAGAGGAACACTTAGTGGGACCCAAGTGTGGTTTCTTAATGAAGAATGAAAGAATCTGTGGGAAAATCTTGTGAACTTGACGTGTAAAGCTCATGATTGTGGCAGCAGAGAATTGTGTGTTTTTTTTTTAAATATGTGAAAAGTTGTAAGATAGAAGTCAATGGATTGGCTTTTACTTTATCCCTAGACCATCAGAGTACGAGCTTCTTGGGGCAGGGGCTGTTTTTTGCCTTTCCTTGCATCCTCAGCACTTAGCTCCCTACCTGGGACACAACAGGCACTTAGTAAATGCTTTTGACTTGCCATCTAGCTCCCTAGAAACAGAGTGGGGGAGCATGGAAAGCAGTGAGTCCCTTGCCATGGAGCATCTTCAGATGGATGTCTACCTGTCACAATGGGTCTTGGGGGGATTCATACTATCATTCTGAGTAGCAGGGGATGATCATGGAGATTCCTTTCTCTTCTCAAACAATGAGGATTCATCTTTCTTCCCCCGTTCCTGCTTCCATGTTCATGGTGGGATAGCTAATTAACAAATATTAGCTAAATAACTAAATGTGCCTTGGGAGGTCACTCTTTATTATGAGGGATATTGAAGAAGAGATTGGGGAGACCTTGAGTTAATTCCCAATCCAATCCAGGAAGCATTTATTAAGTACCTACTATGTGCCAGGTATAGACTGGTATTGTAGAAAGAATAACATTGGGTGGTAGGTTAAATTATATGACTTATAAGTTTTTAGAATCTATTAGTCAACTGGGACATTAATTTGTATTCGGTTATGGGGACAGAAAAACAATAAAACTTCCTGCCCTCAAGGAGCTTCCAGAGGGTTGAGGGAAAATGTCTGTGCACACATATAGGTATATGTAAATAAATAGAAGGTTATTTTTTTTCTGTAGGAGGGGATCAATAAAAGACCCTACAAGGAGGTGACATTTGAGCTGAGTCTTTGAAGGAGGCTGAGGTGAGAAAGCCGTGCATTCAGGGCCTCCCAGAGCAGAAGTACAAAGGTAGATTCCAAGGCAGGGACAGTGGGTCCATTAAGATTCTAAAAATTCTAAAAAAACGATTCTAAAAAAAAAGTTTTTAAGCAGCTCGAGTCAGCTCAACACACACTGCTAGGCTTGAAATGCATCCAGGGCCATCTCCAGTTGTCCTGATTTCTCTCTGGCCACTGGACCAGATGGCTCTGGAGGGGAAAGTGAGGCAAGTGACCTCTCCCAGCCTCCCTCACTGCAATCCAACTCACCTGCATGTCACGGCATCTCCTCCTGGATGTTATGGTCCTCTGAGAATAAAGGCTGAACAACAACAACAAGGGGATACGAAAAGGGGAAAAGGCCCTTAAACAGTCCTTGATTTCAGGTACTCATAGTCTAAGAGGGAAGATATCACCCAAATAACTCTCAAGAAGATATAGATAGGAAAAAATGAAAGATAATCAACAGAGGGAAGTTACCAGCTTAAGGGGCTGCGAGAGGTTTACTCCAGAAGAAGGGACTTTAGTTTAGACTTGAGGGAAGCTGGGGGACCTGGGGCAGGGAAGAGGAGAGTGAGAGTTCCAGGCAGGGAAAATGTCTGTAATTAGGTATTAGGTATAAGAATAAGGACATCATTGTCATTGGCTAATAGAATCAATGGAGTGGAGTAAGGTGTGAGAATCCTGGAGAGGTAGGAAGAGTTGGGACTCTAAAGAGCTTTAAAAGCTGGAGAATTTGCAGGCATTGTAGTAAACTTCATAGTTTGGCTAGGAGACAAGACTAGGAGACAAGGTTCTTTCTGATGCTATATTTCTGATTCAAAGAAAGTCGATTCCAAGATTCTTCAATGCTTGGAATCTAATGATCCTGGGGTTCTAGGATTCTATCCATTTAAGGCTCCAGGGTTCTGCGCTTCCAAGATTCTAAATGTGTGTGAGTGGGCTGAGGGGCTTTGGAGGAAAGGTGATACAGGCAACATGTGCAAAGCATTATTTTCTCTGTTCTCAGCGTCAGAGGACCATCCCAGTGTTTGCACTACCCTGCTCCAACATTAACGCAGAGCTGGCTTGGCTCTTGAGCGTGTTTGCTTGCAACATCTGTAAGGAGTCCTTCCTGCCAACATTACCCTGGAAAGAAGTATGTCCTCAGAAAGCCCTGGAGATGAGGAGCCCGCTGGGAGTTTATATAAGAGGCCGAGTGGTAAAAGAAATATTCGCCAAGAGCATTGGCTTCCGGGACCACTCCGCCTCTGGTGACAGCTCAGAAGTGACTCACCATGTTTCACGTTCTTTCTAAAACATGCACAGGGAGCAGAACAGAGTGTACCCTGTGGAAGAGTCTACCAGGTCTTGCCTGCATTGTTCATCAGATTTCCAAAGCAGCCTATAAAAACGTTCCCATGGTGATAGAAGCGTAAAGGTCTCTGGGAGGGAAGCTGGGCCGGTCTTCTCCGTGGGGACCCACAACTGTTCCCAGCGAAAACTCAAAGTATAAAACATCGGGAATCAGGTTCTCAAAGCAAAAGCCCCCCGAGGACAGTTAGGATGTGGAGTGCAGAGTATCAGAGATGGAAAGCAGAGGATGCTAGTTCTGGAGTTTAGAACACGAAAGCTTGGAGAGAACTTACATTGGAACAAAAAATGTTGGAGCTGGAAGGAATCTTAGAATATAGATTTATGTCTTCCAGGAACCTTAGAACATAAAATGTTAGACCTAGAGAAGACCTTAGAATGAGGATCTAAGGTCTGAGAGGATCTTTAGAATGCAGAATGTTAGAGTTAGGAAAAGACAATATGAGAACTCGGAACACATAAAGTTAGAATGTAGGATGTGAGGGCGGAAAGGAAGGGAAAGATACAAGCATTTATTAAACACCTCTTATGTTTCAGACACCTAAAAGTTTTACAAATATTATCTCATTTCATTTTTACAACAACCCCATGAGAAAGGTACTGCTATTATCCACATTTTACAATTGAGGAAACCAAGGAAAGCAGAGATCTCACTGGCTCACACAGTGAGTGTCTGAAGAGGGATTCTAACTCAGTTCTTTTTGACTCCAGGCCCAGTGAGACTTGAATGGCATGATGTTTCTCATCCTCCTGGCCAGCTTCCTCTTAACATAGCCCAGTTCCTCAGTCAATATCCTTCTTAAAACGTGGTACCCAGAAATACTGTGCCCAATACTCCTGAGAGCAGCCCCCCAGAGCAGTTCAGGTCATAACTATGTTCTCAAGTATTTGGAAAATTTATTGGAACCAAGGGCCATATTTCTAATATCAGATGGACACATAGTCGATATCTCTGTCGCATGTATGGATGATGTGAAGCTAGGAGGGATAATTAAGTATATTTAGGCAAGAGACAGGATCCAACCTAATATCCCACCTTGGATGTTTGTGATCAGGAGGCAACTGGTACGGACACTGAAGAGCTTCCCAAATTGGGCTTCTTAATAATAATTCTAATTATTATTAATATCTTAATATATTATATATAATAATTAAATATATTAATGTATCATATAATTAATAATTAAATATATTATATATAATTGATGTACCATATTAATATAATTAATATTAATATAAATAATTCTAAATAATAATAATCAATTGTTTAATTGATTTGTTTTTAATTTATATAACTGTATGTCTCCATCATTGGCCATCCTATGTATTTTATTTTAGGCATTTGAAACCATAATTCTGAGAAGAGACTCAGTTTTCAGCAGCCCCTGACTGCCACAATGGTTTAGGATATGATAGAGGTAAAAAAAAAACAAAAAACTCAAGCCCTGACCCAAAGCAACTGTGAGTCACATGAGGTGGGGTACCACAAGTGAGGAAGGATGAAGGAGAAGTGATGGACTGGATGAATTCAGAGAACTGTATGACCAACGGGTAGCCCCTCTGCATCACTGGTGTCCGTGTAATGTCGAGAGGTCATGGGTAAGGCTCTCCCAGGAGAGTGGGTGGACCCACCATGAAAGTTTACAGGAAAATCCAGATGAGTCACAGAGCTACAGATGAGGGGCGATCTGCCTCGATGGAGTGAGCATTCTCATCAATAACATCACCAGCCCATTGCCATTTGGAGTCAGCTCAGAACTTTACTCTTTTCCTTACTACATTTTACCTTTTTATATTTGGCCCAGTGTCTTAGCTTGTTGCAATCTCTTTGGATCCTGTCTCTTGCCCAAATATACTTAGTCATCCCTCCTAGTTTCACATCATCCATACACGTGACAGAAATATTGACTATGTGTTCATCTGAGTTATCATGAAAAAACTATTGAGAAGCCCAAGTCCAAGTTCAGATCTCTTTGCAATTCCATCAATAACCGCTCTTCGGATTTAATCACTGACATCACTCTGAAATGATGTAATCATTCATCTATCTTTCTCTCGTTTGCAAGATCACTATGAGACCTCGTCCAGCCCTTTGCTGAAATCTGGACAGATTTTCCCTGACTTTCTCCTCTCTTCTCATCTCCTTTCCTTCTCACACATAGCTTCAGGAAGGTCTTTGAGGTTTTTTTTGGATGATTTTGGGGTTTAGATTGGTGAACTCCAACTCTTTTGATTATGTACCCTCTCAGTAAAAAACAATAACAACCCCTCAAACATTTTAAGAATACGTTTTCAATAGTTACAAATCACCCACGTGCATTATTGTATTTGGAGTTATTACGTACATTTATAAAACATGAATTTCTTTTTTTTTTTAAAGCACCAAAAGGATGAGGTAAGATGAAATATTTGTTCCTAGAACTGATAAAGGATCTCTGGAATTTATTAGTAAGGTGGTGACACAGACAGACCCACCCATGAGGAAGATCACTTTGGCAGCCGAGTGGAGGAAAAACTAGGGGAGGGAAAAACTGAACAGGGAAATAAATTAGGAGGTTGTTGCAATAGCCCAGATAGGGGTACTGGAGGACCTGAAGTTGGGGGGGGGGAAGAGGACAGATGGGGAGAAATGTGGAGGCAGATGACAAGAATTGGCCATCGATTGGATATGTGGGTGAGGGTGACCCACCATGTGGGTGACTAGAAAGGTGAAGGACAGTAATAGGGAAGTGTGGAAGGGGGAGGATTTTGGGGGAAAGTGCAGTGAGATTCATGCCCCAGATAACCCTTCCATACCTGTTCATCTGGCGGGACCCATTCTCTGTGTTGCCCCAAAAGATAAGGGGCATGCACAGGGATGCACGGGGAATGTGGACAAGGCAGGTCCGGGTCACGGCTGAGCCAGCCCTCCGAGGAGAACCTGTTTCCTTCCCTAAGTGACCTGTCGGAGGCTGGGGCTGGATTTTCCCAATGGTATCTGCATTATGGTTTTTAGGTATTGTTTGGTTTAGGTGATAACTATTGGAAGGATGGATACCCAGCTCATAAAGGGGGAGGGGGCTAAATGGAGGAGTATGGAGAGTAGGGGTTGATGTTCTTCATGCTTGAAGGGGACCAAAATGACATCAAGGTACACTAGTGCAGATGCCATTGGGAAATTCCGTCCCCAGCCTCTGACAGGTCACTTAGGGAAGCTGGAGAGGTTTGGAAGTCTTAGCCATGGATCATCCATATGAACACTGGGAGTGGGGATGGCTCTACATTTATATATCTCACTTCTGAGCTTCTGCTTTTTGTTTCCCTCACAGAGCACAGACCTTCTCTGATGTGGGCACGCCGTGTTGGGTGGTCCCGGGCCAGCGCTTCCCAAATCGATTCTGGTGTTCTTCAGAGAGACCTTGAGAGTGCCCTTGTATTTGGGACAAGCTCCAGGATTGGCCAATCAGCAAAGGAGGAGCAAGATTCGTTCTCTTATCCTTGAGGCTCCCTCAGGAAGAGACCATAGACTGCTGTGATCTGTGTGGGTCTCTAGGTTTCCCTCCAACTTTGCCTCTGATGGGATGGGTGGTAGTGGGTCGCCTCTGCCAAGGGCTCTTTCCTTTTTTGCTAGCTTGAGATAAAATGTCAGAGGCATAAATGTGAGTCAGCCCTGGAGTATGATTGCTGGAAAGATGGTCCCTGGCCTGGGCATCATGATCAGACGTGAGCACTGCATCTTAGGAAAGACATTGATAAGCTGGCAAGTACCTACCCCTGGGCTGCCCGTGTGAGAGGAGGAGGCCAGTGGAGGAGGGGTCAAAGCACCAGGAAAGCCTGGAAGTCATCACATTTCAAATTTGGAAGAAGGAGCAAAGCCTGGCTCCTACAAAAGCTGCCTCTATAACTTTTTTGGAAAAACATCAACTAATGGGAACGCCTCTCCTCTCCCACCTGGGGTCCATGTACGATCCAGAGGTCAGAGTAAGGCTCTCCCAGGAGAGGGGGGACCATCCACAGCAGTTTATAGTAAGATCCAGAGCCCCATGGGCACAGATGAGGGGCAGTCGCCATTGCCGGCGTGACCATTCTCATCAATAACATCCAAAATGTCTTCTGGAGTTAGGGTCAGAGTGAGAGATGCTTAAAGCTCTGTGAGCTGAGGGAAGCCCCAGAACTAGGGGCAAAAGGGGGAGGTGGGGAAGGGCAGATTTTGGCTTGATGAGGAAACAGTTTTCCCACAGAGGAATGGGCTTTCTCCTGCAGTAGTGAGCTCCCCATTACTGGGGGTCTTCAGACAGGAACTAGAGAACTACTTGTCAGCAGTGACATGGAGGCGATGATGATTTCGATATAGGACACACTTCCATGTTGGATTCGTGGTTCCCAACAGTGCTTTGGAAAGGACCTGGGAATGCTGATGGCTAGGCCCAGAACACACACACACATATATGTGTGCGTGTCTCTACATACATATGAACATATTCATGAATGCACACACATATATGAGACACCAGAATTGCTCTCCTTTATAATTCTATATTTGATTTTATAGATTTAAAAATATTTTCGAGAAGCAGACTGTAGGCTTTCCTAGATGGAGATCCTAAATCCTAGATCGAGAGATCCACAACTAATATACTTACAATCCCCTTGTGTAATTTAACTCTTTTCCTCCCTTTACCAAGGGTGCTGGGCCGGAGACACTGCCAGGTTTACCACAGTCACACAAAAGTCAGTGGAAGGGCACTGGTTTTTGCCCTTGACCCTAAGGGTCACCTCAGGCTCTCCCTGTCTTGCACCCCATCTCCCCAGAGCCTTCATTTCGCCTCTGTTTCCAAAGGAAGCCTTTGCTTTTATTAATGGAGACACCTCTGCTTCTAGAGAGAAACCCTGGTTCAGGCAGGGGCTTCTTGCTTTGGCGGCCGCCCCAGCTGCCCTCTGTTGCCGAGATCCTCTGAGATGGGAGACCATCCTAACAGAAACATGGATTCTAAGCACCCCACGCCCAGAGACGTTCCCTGCCTCCCCCACTGCTTCACCAGCAGCTTTTTGGTTTGGTTTTCTTCCATTTTTGAAGTGTTTCTTGAGCATTTCCCATGTGCCCAATCCTGTGGTGGGCACATGGGCAGACACAAAGACATTTCTGACATTTTCTCTTCCCTCAAAGAGCTTATTATGCCTGAAAATGTGGCTTGTAAATGTGGAGTCGTGCCCGGAGCTCAGATCCCAGACATGGGGACCTGTGATTGGGCAGCCGGGCCAGCTGCTTCCTACCTGGGCAGGAACCCCAGCTTCAGTGCACTCCCGGACTCTGCAGAAAGTCCTCTGGGGTGGGGGGGTCCCACACATCCGGAGCTGGGAGGACTGTGTGCTCAGCAAGCTTCTGACTTGGAGCCTAAACTGATCTGTTTGCAGTTCCCCCCCTCCCCTCCACCCATGGTTCTTTGCTTTACAAAAGACACAAAACCTGCCTTTTCTATCGTGCTTTAAAGACTGGATGACATATTATCTTATTTGAGCCTCACACCCTCCCTGTCAGGTGGACACTACAGGTAGCATGATCACATTTACTGATGATAAAAAGTCCCAGAGATAAAATGACTCATTCTGGGCCTTTTAGTGGGTGAAGGGACTTGCCTAGGAACACACAGCTGGTAAGAATCTGAGACTGGATTTGAACTCACCCACTTAATCATGCAAGCACAGAATCTTTGAGTTGGAGGATTCTCAAGGGTTTGTGTCATCTCTCCTTCTGAGCATTGCTTCCCCCGAGCATCATTTCCCAAAGCTTCCGTAACTCCGTTTTTGAGGACCTGGGTACCTTGTCTGGTGGTTCAGCCTTTTCTCCTTCAATATTTAGGGATTATTCCAGTCCATTACTACAGATCTGTGGTTCTCTAAGTGCAGTCTGGGGACCGCTGAGAGCCTCTGAGATCATTTGGGGGTCTTTGATGGCAAAACTATTTTCATAATAATACTGTGATTCATTTCTAACATGGTAAATATTGGCAGCTATAACCCACATAAACCAATTCTTGGGGAGGGACTCAGTTATTTTTAAGAGTGCAAAGGAATCTTGAGAACAAAAAGTTTGAGAAATGTCTCTCTAGATCATCTGAGACATGGTTCTCTTCATGAATGTCCCACCCCACTTTTTTCCAGATGGAGAAACTAAGGCCCACAGAGGGAAAAGGATTGAGAGAGAACAAGTTAAACGTCAGAGCAGAGACCAGACGTCAGGTCCCTCCAGTCCTAGTTCCATGGTGTTTATATCACAGATGAGATCATAGATGGCCGAGTCAGATGGCTTTTGACTGATGTTTTTTGAGAGTAAAGGATAGGAGATGGCAGATGGGATCTTTTTTTTTTTTTTTTGGTTTAGGCCATTGGGATTAAATGACTTGTTCAGGGTCACACAGCCAGGAAGTGTAAAGTGTCTGAGATCAGATTTGAACTCAGGTCCTCCTGACTTCAAGGCTGGTGCTCTATCCACTGCACCGCCCAGTTGCCTGGCAGATAGGATCTTCATAACTCTGTGTCCAATCTGTTGGCATAAAGGGACTAAAAACTCTGCTTGTGACTGATGAGCCATTGAGATTCTGGAGGTCACCTGGGAGTGCCCTCCATCATTCCTCTTGGACACTTTGGGATGTTTCCACTGCTCACAAAATGCACGGTGATCGTGCATCCAGCTCCAAGCCTCCTCTCTCTATCCTACATGATGATGTTGGGCTGGTGATACTATTTCACCTGAGTGGCCTGGAAATAATAATACAAAAAACCCTTAAGACTCAGCTCTTCAGCATCTGGACTTTGACTGGTACTTATCTTTCCTGGATATCAGTTGCCTCTGCTGTGAAATGGGAACCAGAGAATTTCCAAGTTCCCAGACTCTCCGGTCCAATCTCATAACTGAAAGGGAATCTATCCTTAACATCCCAGACAATTGGCCGTCCAGCGTTTGCTCCAAGATTTCCCAAGAGGGGGATGCCTTTGCCCTTGAGGCAGTCCATTTTTTCTGACTTGAAGCCTAAATGTGCTCCTTTGTGATTTCCACCCATTATTCTCATGTCTGCCTCTGGGGACAAGCAGGGCCGGTTTAGTTCTTTTTCGATGTGATAATATTTCAGGTACTTGGAGGCAGCTCTGATTGTCTTCCAAGAATTTTCTTCCCTTGACTAAATAGCCCCAGTTCCTCTAATTGATTCTCATATGGCATGGACCAGCAACCTTTCTCCATCTTGGCTGCCCTCCATTGGACACTCTCCAGGCTTTCAAAGTCCTTCTTCAAGTATGACACCCAGAAGTGAACTTCTTACTCCAGTTATACTCAGATAAGAACAGAGTGCAGGAGGCTCATCACCCCCTCATTTTGGGGTGCCATGTATTTTAAAATGCCCTCTTCCATTTTGGCTGCTATATCACATTATTGACTCGCTCGGCTGAGTTTGATGTCACGTTTTTCTCCCAGGCAATATTTTGGTCTGCTATGTTATTTCCATCTTATATTTAAGAGGTTGATCTTCTGAATCCAAGTGTAAGATGCTCTTTTCCTCCACCAGATAGACTCCTTTGGATTGGACTCTACCATGTGCATGCCCCCAAGAACCTCATCATTTGGGAACTCATCAACTTTCCAGATTTCAATTTTGGTTCTTAGACCACCCTTCTGATCAGAGGGCTGAAAGGTGGAGTAATGGACTCCTTTCAAAACCTCCATTTAAAGAGTAATTCTGGACCACTTAGCTCTTTATTTCCAATCCAGCTGCACTCTATGTCCTGGACTCTGTCATGCCCCTACTTGGGAGCGTTCCTCCTTATTTCCCCCAGGTTTTCAGCTTACTTTTGGGCGTTATCTTCTACTTTTAGAATAGGAGCTCTTTTGTGGGGAAGGACCATCTTTTTCTATGTTTGTATCCCCAGTTTTAGCACAGTGATCAACACAACTATTGTTCATCCTTTGGTTTCAGAGAATCAATGACCTCATGGATAATGTCTCGATTTCACCATGAATTGGATTTAAATGAGGCAGAGACACAGAGTTGTCAGCTTTACTCTCTTTTCCAGAGCGTAGAAGTCCAGTGATAGGACACAAGTCGGGACACCTGAGATGGCCTAGGATGTAGAGGATGATGCTGACTTCTCTGACCAAGCTCTAAGCACCCTGGGGTACCTGCTTTAGCTACCCTTATGGTCATTGGAACAAGCTGATCTTACCCATCCGTTCTGTCATCTTCACATGCCCCTAGCTCCCCAAAATGGACTGCCTCAAGGGCAGAGGCCCATTAATTACTCTTAATCTACTTTAATCTGTCTGCTGAGATGTTGTACCCAGTGAGGCCACTGCGTGGAGTGGAGCTACAGGTGAGGGCTGTGCTACAGGTGAACAATACAGGTGGATGAGCAGCCTTCCCCCCAGAGCCCTCTCTGAACAATCACTCCAGAGCAGAGTACTTCAGAGCCAGTCTGGTTTCCCACTTTCTTCAGTGACTTGGATAAAATCATAGACAATGTTTAGCAAATTTATGAATGCTGCAAAACTGGGATATTTGGCACCCTGGGCAACTGAGGAGAATCCCAAAATAATTCTGTCTATTATTGGACACATCTAATTTGGATCAAATCTAATCATATGAAATTCATTTTTGTTTTGTGCATAGATTCTTCACTTAAAATTGCTGTCATTTTGACAGTAAGAGAGGTATGGCCCAACAGAAGTTGGTGATTAAAAGACTTGTGGTATTAGTGGACCACAAAGTCAGGATGAATCTACCCTGGGAACTTAAGAAAACTCTTAAATATTGACTATATGAAGGAAAGAGAGAGGGCAGTGAAAAAATATATATAAATAGAGAAAGAGAGACAGAAAGGGATAGAGACAGAGACAGAGAGACAAAGAGAGAGAAAGAGAGAGAGAAAAAAAAGAGAGACAGACAGAAAGGAAAGAGGGGAAGGAAAGAGACAGAGACAGGAAGATATAGAGACAGAGACACAGAAATACAGAGATACAGAGAGACAGACATACAGAGAAAGACAGAGAGACAGACAGACAGACAGACAGAGAGAGAGAAACAGAGACAGAGACAGACAGACAGAGACAGAGACAGAGAGACAGATAGAAAGATACACACTCATAGAGACACAGACACAGAGACAGAGATGATAGAATGAGGGAGAGAGAGTATGGATGACTGTCCTTTGCCCTGGAGAGTTCTGTGCTCAGGTCTGGACGCCATATTTAGGAAGAGCATTGACATCATTAGGCATTATCTAGCAATTGAGGGAAGGAAAGGGGGATTCTGAATGCATGTAAAAATAATTAAATTTGTTTTAATTAGAAAAAGGGGCAGCGTGGGGGTGTATGTGGCAACCAGGAGGGTAAAGGGTTTTAAATCTGTGTTCCGCAAGGTCAGACAGAAGACAGTGGAGGAGAGAAGGCCCAGAGGGATCGGGGCCCAGCTGACTTCAAGGGTTTGAAGGGCTTCTGTCCTGTGAAGGCTATTTCCCCTTTTTGTTCCTGAGGGCAGAACTAGGACAAATTTGAGAGTGGGAGGAGAGGTGGGAATTTAGGTTTGAGATTCACAAAAAGCTTCCTCCCCCTTAGAGCTATTCCTGTGGTGCCCTGGGCAGCCTTTGGGGCTGGGGGACTCCCCTCACTGGGAGGCGTCAGGCAAAGGCCGAGGGGCTGGTCAGAGGCGCTCTGGGGGCTTCCTTTTGAGGGACAGGCCTGAGGCTCAGGTCCTTGGCTGGGGGGAGAGCCGAGAGGGATCTCAGCGGAGCACTCCTCAGGGAGGACCAGGAGAACACAGCAAGTCCTCATTTTCTCCGGCACTGAAGGAATTGAATTAAATTTTCAATAACATGGTGACTATTTATTCAGTAGCAACAGTGTGTGAGATTCTGTGTTCGTGAGAGAGGAACAGGGTCTCTCAAGAAAGTCTGAGCTGAGAGGGGTCTAAGCACGTAGAATGTGCTAGAAAGGAGCTGAGAGTCTCAGTCTTCCCAGCCTCAATTTGTCTTCCTGTCAAATGGGGAGAATAGCTACTATTTACATAGTGCTTTAAAGTTCACACAGAACTCGACACACATTCTCTCATTCACACAGTTTTGTGAGGGGAGTGCTCCCATTGCTCCTGTTTAATAGAGAAGGAAGCTGAGTCGGGGGCAGCTAAGGGGAGGCAAACTGCTAGTTGGAGTGGGGAAGCCTCATCTTCATGAATTCAAATCCAGCCTCAGACATTTACTGGTTGTGTGAGCTTGGGCAAGTCACGTCACTGTTTACCTCAGTTTCCTCATCTGTAAAATAAGTTCTCACATTCTGGGACCTGAGAGAGGCAGTCTGCTGCTTCTCTGTCCCTGAGAGAAGATGTGTGTAAAGGGCCATCCGTGGGTCTGAGAGGGGTCCCGGCTGAACTGGGGCAAAGGAGGCCTGTAGCCAGACCCAAGCCGACAACCACGAGTGCTTCGGGGCTCCCCGGGCTCTCCTCTCCTTTTTCAGATTTAAATGTAACCCCATCCGGGGCTGGAGAGAAACAGCCATTTGCCTCTGAACACGAACCAGAGCTTTCTCAGGACCCGAGCAGCCGGCTGGGCACCCGGACTCTAACGGTGTCCGAGGCTTGTTCCAGTTTGAGCATCTGCTGGCCCAAGCGCCTGCCTCTGGGAGGAAGGTGGCAAAAAGCTGCGCGGACGGACACATGCACACACACATAGTACGCAGCCACGGTGCGCTCACACACGTACCTGCACTGTGTGCTCGGGCCTACCCCGGGCTTGGTGGGAATGGGGGATTGGGGACAGCCGGGAGCTCTCCTTCCTCCTTCCCGTCCCAAGGAGGCTTTGGGCCTGAACCTCTGGGCCATTTATGGAGGCCTGGGGAGTGACCCCACGCCGGATGTCCCCGGCTTCTGGTTTCTGAGAGAGCAAAAAGGGCAGGGACAGAGGTCACATGCCCAAAGGGGATGTCGGTGACCGTGGCCATTGTCTGGGGAGAGCCACCGGGGCAGATGGAGGAGAGGAGGGTGCTTCTGGGTATCAGGGATTGCCACCCCCAAGAGCCCCTAGAGGGAGCGCTGGGGTGGGGGGCAGAGAAGCTAACCCTTGCACACGGGGAGAAGCAGCAGCTCCCAGCTCAGAGGAGACACGTTTCCAGGGCTCTCTCTTCTTGCCCCCAAACTTTCTCAAGGCCCAGCTCAGGTACCACTTCCTCTACGGCCCCTTCCCAATCTCCCCTGCTGACTGACTCGGACATCAGACTTAGGAGCTCAGAAGCCCTGAATTTTCCAGATTAGAGAAACTTGCCCCATAGGTGGGAAACATCTTACTGAGCTCTGGAAGTGACTCAGTGACATAATTAAGGCAGGAAACCCAGACTCCCAATTCACACTCAGGAGGTCTTTCTTTTGGCTTAGTCATTCATTGGTTCTTTCATTTCTTCACCAGCATCGATTCCAAACCTTGCTGCAGACTTTGCCCCCAGAACCTTGGACTCCAGAGAAGTAAAACTTTCACCTTGTATTGCCTGGAAATCGCCCCTGTCCTTTTCCCCACCGGCAAAACCAAAGCTTACTTCTTTCTCTCCTCCTCCTCATACTTTCCAAGCCTTCTTTACGTGACACTTCTCCATTAAAAAATAAGCTCGGGAGGCACAGATCTCCGGTTCATTTGTATTTTTATCTAGCACATAGTAAAAGCTTTTCTTTTCTTTCTTTCTTTCTTTCTTTCTTTCTTTCTTTCTTTCTTTCTTTCTTTCTTTCTTTCTTTCTTTCTTTCTTTCTTTCTTTCTTTCTTTCTTTCTTTCTTTTTTTCCCTGAGGCAATTGGGTTTAAGTGACTTGCCCAGGGTCACACAACCAGGATGTGTTAATTGTCTGAGGCCATATTTGAACTCAGGTCCTTCTGGCTTCAGGGCTGGTGCTCTACCCACTGTGCCAGCCGGCTGCCCCTAGTAAACGCTTTTTCATGAAATCATTAATTACGCAGAGGCATAAGATATATGGCCAAGACAGACTAGCTTGAAATCTCGCCTTACGGTTCTATTAGTCTGATTTTGAGTTATCAAATCATGGAGTCACAAATCTTAGACATGGAAAGCATCCCGAGAACTCATGAAATGGCAGTGCTCAAACCCGAAGCTCCTGACTGCCAAAAGAGTGTCTTTTTCAAACCAGGGGCCCTGTCTGGGACTTAATTAAAAAACCCCTCTGTTGATGGGAAGGGGGCCTTGGCCATCATTGTTAGGACAAACTAATGGAGAGTTTTCTCAAGAAGACTCAGGAAGGAGGTAGGTGGGAAAGAAGCCTCTTTTAGTCGTTAGATAGTTCATTTTATTGTGTGTTCCCTGAAGATTCTGTCTGATATCTAACACATCCTATTTAAAGAAAAAGGAGCAGAAGGAGAATGAGTGAGGGAGAGAGAAAAGAGAGAAGGCAAAGGAAAGGAAGGAGAGAAAAGGTGACAAAAAAGAAGAGAGGGAAGAAAGTCGAGAGGGAGAAGGAAGGAGAGAAGATGGAGGGAAGGAGAAGAGGGGGAGATAAAGACAGAGGAGGGAGGGAAGAAGGAAAGGAGAATGGAAAGCAGAGAGCAGGAAGGAAGGAGAGGGGGAAGGAAAGAGAGAAGTAGAAGGAAGGACAAGATGGGGAGAAAAGATTAGAGAGAAAAGAGAAAGAAAGGTAGAAAGGAAGGAAGAAAAAAGAAAAAGGGAGGAGGGAGAAAAAAAAAGGAGTTGGGGAGAGAGAGAAATGAAAGAAGAAAAGAAAGGAGAGGAATCATAAGAAGGAAAACAGCTCTCAGTGGCCTCTAGGCCCAGGGACCAGGGGATGAGAACAATCAGGTCTTTGTTTGAACTAATGGGACTTCCTGAGAAGGAGCCTGTGTGAATTTCTCTCCCTTGTAAAGTATAGACAAAATTAGCCTTTTTTTTTTCTTTACCATTTTGGTCAGAAATACTTTAATCTCATACCGGCTGTGTTTTATTTCTACAAAGGAAAAAAAATATCGACTGAAATTTAGGGCAGGGATTAAGGGGAGGTGTTTGGGGAGATACTTCAGACAGCCCTGTTCACTGAGAGTACAGTGCTAAACATTAAGTGCCCACTGTATGCATACCCTGTTGGGGTACTAGGAGAAGGGAGAAAGTTTGAGCTAAGCCCTGTCCCACTGGGAAAAGGGGACTTAGGGAAAGGGGAGAAAGAGAAGGGATAGGAAAATGAGGTAAGACACCCATACACAATCGGAACCCACAGTTACTTATATGTGAGGAGCACATTGGACAATGACTAAACCAAGAGCTCTGAGTTCCAGGTTTGAGAGAGCTGAAGGACTTTCAGGCTCCTACTCATCTCCTTTGCTTTTTAACTTTTATTGATCAAGTTTGTTGCTGTATTTACATTTATCACCTGCATTGTCCACTGTGTTCCTACTTTCTCCCACTTCCTGAGACTGTTCCCTTATAATTATGAATAAAAAAAGAGGGGGGAAATGGTTCAACAAAACGAGCAGAGAGATCTCCAAAATCTGGTGTTTTATGCACTCTTCCATCCTTGGAGAGCACGATCATGGCCAAGATGAGGAAGGTGCTTCTTATATCTCTTTTCTGGAGCCAATGATAAACCTGGTCATGATAATTTCACAGCTGTGATTTTAGTATTTTATTCCTTCCATCTATATTGTTGACACCGTGCTGTAAGTGACTTTCCTGGTTCTGAATCAGTTCATACAAGTCTTCCCATACTTTTCGGTAGTCTGCATTTTCTTCATTCTTAAGCTCATTTGCCATTGCTCTTATGGAGGACAGTTTGTTTACCAAGGGATGGAGATCTCCTTGTAACTCCTTAATTTAACCTAAGGAAACTGAGAAGGGCTAGAACAGAGCCGTGATTCGACTTAAATTCTCATTGGATGCAAATAAAAGGGTGAGGATTCAAATCCTCCAGAAGAAGGCCCAAGGTCCACTAAGCTAGTGCTTAATGGAGTGGGGGGAGTGCTTTGAAATCAGTAGAGAATTAATACAATGAATGATGATTAATATAAGGTGGCCCAGGAAAAAGAGAATTGAAACTGGGGAGAGGAGATGAGTGAAATTCTTCAGCCAAAACTAATTATGTGACTTCAGGCAAGACAATACCTCCTTTCTCTGGACCTCAGTTTCCTCATCCATACAATGGGAAGCATAACATTTGAATGCAATTACCCATCTTACAGAGTTGTCCGGCAGCTCAAATTAGAAAATAAAAATATCAAAGAATTTTGAAAAATATAAAGTTCTGGACATCTCAGTGTTCTTTTTTACTCCCTGTGTCCCTTACAGATAGATTTTTATAAAACCTCCAAGGCCCTTCCTAGCTCCTAAGGATAGGTTATTATTACTATCCTATTAATGGCCCAAGATTAGCCTTGGATCAGGAGGGACTTTGGGACTGCCTGGAAGTAGAGGAAGGGACATCAGCTATCTTTAGTTCATCTGTTTCTGGTTCCAAAAGCTTTTCTTAAGAAACCATTTGGAGACTTCCTTGACACCATTGGAAGGGCTGGTCTTTCTCATTTTGGACTTTTCATTTTGCCTTTTCCCCTGTGGCCCAACTTCCCAGGAAAAATTAGCTTTATTTTTGTTGTGTTGTTCCGAATGCTTCAAATTCTAAATATTCCAACTGGAAGGGTCTTTAGAGGTCACGATCCGCGCCTGAACCCCCATAGCTTGTAGAGTGATAGAGTTGGGATTCAAATCCAAGGTCTGCCCTCTCTGACCCTAGCCCCTCTCTCTAGTAGAGTCAGGTGCATTTAAATTCTCTTCTATGATAGATCAGACATGACATACAAGATAATGGACAACTGACCTAGGAGTGAGGAAAAACTGGATTCAGATTCTGCTTCTTTTTGCGTGATCCAGGGAAAATCTTTTTAACCTCTTGGTGCCCCAGGTAACTTTCAAAGACTATGAGTTATGGAGCAGGTTGGTAGATGGAACTTTCTTAATTACCAAGATAACTCAAATCTAGACTACCCTTCAGGAGAACGAACAAACAAAAAAATTCTAAATACTAAATTCTAAATAAAAAATACTTTCCATGCTTAGGGATTTGTGAAACATGCTTCCCACAACAACATGGGTCAGATGATTATACCCATTTTCCAAGTAAGGAAACTGTGGCTCAGAGAATCAGACCAACCTGCCAATCACAGAATTAGTAAGGATCCAACTTGAATCTTTTGGCTCTAAATTTAGGGCTTTCTTCATCCTCTTTCATTTACTCACTTTGTCTTAGAGATCTTGGTTTTTCTCACCGCATCCAGGACAGAACCTTCCACAAGCTCATGGAATCTCAGAGTTAGAAGGGAACTCATTTAGTCTAATCCTTATAGGAACAACAATTTCCTCTACAAAATCCCCAGTAAAGGGTGACTTGGTCTCTCCAAGGAGGGAGAAGACCCCACTCCTCCAGGCAATAGGGAGCTGTTGTAGTTTGCAAAATTTGGTAGACTAGGTTCTGGAGAAAAATCAACCACTGTCCTTCTGCTCAGCAAAATGAACAGCCCTGTTAAGAAAGATCTCAAGAAAGCTTGCAATTTTTTCAGCTATTTATAATTATTTCAGCTAATTATGATTATTTCATTTATAATTATTTCTGATTGTATAGGTAACATTGAAAAGTGATGGAGTTCCCTTACTTGGAGGTCATTAAGCAGAACCTGGGCAACAACTTCTCAGGGATGTGTGTGTGTGTGTGTGTGTGTAGAAGGATTGCTTTTATGTGGCAGCTGCTGAGGTCCCTTACAACCCCCAAATCCCATGATCCTGTGAAGTTATATTTAGCATCTGCAAATCAGTCAAATCTATCAAGAAAGCATCTATTAATCACCTATTGGGTACCAAGGATGTGAGTATAAGTAACGAGCCCTCAAGGAGCTTTTTAACAAGTATGGGTCTATAAAGAATAAATATACAGAGAACAAATGCCCATGAACATGAGGTTGTGCAACAGGACGAGCACTAGCTCTTGGGGGAGCAGGGAAGACCCATGGAAAAGGGGGGCTTAGTCTGAGTCTTGAGGGAAGAAGAGGATTCTAGGTAGGGGGGAGGTGGCTTTGGAAGCAGGAGGGACTGACACTGTGATGGAGATGGGGAGACACACGGCATGTCTGAGGAACGGGGGACCAGGTTTTCTGGGAGGGAAGGGAAGGTGTGAGTTGGATGATCCCTGGGTCCCTTTGAAGAGTGATTCTGAGATTTGGTGATTCAGAGCTAATGAGACTCTTGACCTTCTCATCCACCATGCGGAGGGACAGGGGGGACCAAGAATAGTCTCCCAGAAGAGTCGGCAACTGAACTGGGTTTGAAAAATGGGGAAAATGTCAGCAGGTAGAGGGAAGGGCAGAGGAACATCTGGGGTCAAAGGCAGAGGCTAAGGAGAGGTTGGAGTGAGAGGGAACAGAGGAGATGGGGGAGAACTTGGTTCTAGGACTGTTACTGGTGTTGTCATGTTAACGAGCTACCATGGGAGAGTTGACACTGGCCAAGGTGACTTTGATGAACTCACTCCCCTCTTGGACCTTCGTTTTCTCTTCACTAAGGTAAGGGCAGATTGATGAGGAACCTTTTGCTCACTTCATTGATACAGCCGAGGAGCTGTTGAGGACCTGGAGAAGGGTGGAGGGTAGGGTACAAGACCCACCTTTGGGCATTTTCTTGGTGCAGTGTGGGTCTTGAGGGCAGGCTCGGGAGCAGTGGAGGAAGCTGCCAAGGTGCCAGGGTGGGTTGGCTGTGAATTGTCCCAGCGTGGAGAGGGCTGCTTCTGAGTTTGGGGGTTGCCCCTCATTGGGGATGTTAAAATGGGCATTTCACAGGACACAGACCCCGATGGGACAGCCGAGGTCCCTTCCAGCTCTCACGTTCTGGGATCCTTGTCCATTCCAATGGGCTCTTTTTGGCTCCAGTTTAATTGACTGGTTCATTGTGATCAAACTTTCTGCTTTGGTTTCTGTTTTAGGAGAAATCCAAGCTCATCCTGCTCTGTTCCCAGAACCATCCACAGGATGCTCGCTCAGAGACCCAAATGAGGCCCCAGGGGCCCCGACTGCACTGCCTGGGTTCCTTTTCTTCTTTCCAAAGGCAGTTTTCAAGGTTTGAACATCAAATGAAAACATTTGGCAGCAAGGCTCTCGCCAGACTCATTTCCTGCCTCGGACTCAGCCAGGGCTGAAGCCACGTCCTCACAGGAGCCCGGCCAGGCCTTCCACGTGGCCTGCCCTGCAGTGCCCTGCAGGCTCTGATTCACCCTCTTGTGGAATGCTTTCCCCCCCTCCAGCTGCACCCCATTTGACCCCAGCATTGCAGCGTTTTGTCCAGCTTTCGATGCATGGGGTGCCCCCAGTGCAGGCTGGATCCTACCGGCTTCCTACAAATTGCAGATTTAGGAAAGGACCACAAAGCTTTTCTGGAATAACTCCACTTTACAGAAAGGGAAACTGAGTCTCAGAGAGGCAAAGTTACAATAGCCATAGAGAGAGGAGTTCTGACCTTGTGTCTGATATTCTTTCCACATGACCTCAGCTTCCCTTATCTGTTAAATGAGGGAGAGAGACGAGCTCAGAGGTTCTGAACTTTTTTCTAATAGATGCTTTTGGATAGTCCGAATGATGAAACCAGTGGACCTCTTCTCAGAATCATATTTTTCAGTGCATCAAATAAAATACATGGGATTAGCAGGGAAACCGATGTTATTGAAGTGCAGTTGTCAAAATATTGAGAAAAATTCACAGACTCCAGATTAAGAATGGCTGTTCTGGGTCTCGCTCTAAATCCCATAATCCCGTGAAAGCCCAGAAAATGAGGAACACAGACAGACACGAGCTGAGCCGTCTCTTCTCCTGCCTGGAAACCTGGTGGGGGTCCCAGCGGGAGAATTCTGCCCACCTTTGGCCTGGAGGCAGATGGGATCTTAAAACTGTGTGTCAATAAAGATAGAAATCAAGGAAGGTCTTGTCCCGGCAGCAATAAGGTACTTTCAAAAGCTGAGACTGATTGTTAAAAAATCACGCCGGCTCTTGGGTTCAGATTGCTGGCCACAGAGTGTTAAAGTGCACGGACACAAAGCCCGTCGCAAAATCAGAGAATCTGAAAATCACAGCAGAATGGAATGAACAAATGGGGTTTCCAATGCAGAGGATCTTGGAATCAGAGCAAAAATGAGCTGTAGAGTCATGGGATCTTTGAATCATCAAGTCAATGAATTTTGAAATCTCAGAAATTTAGAAATCTTCAAATGTTAGACTAGTAAGGCATGAGCAGAGCAGCTAGGTGGCACCATGTGCATAAGTGCTGGGTTTGGGCTCCATCAGGAAGACTTACTTGCTGAGTTCAAATCTAGCCTCAGACACTTACTACCCGTAGTTTGCCTCAGTTTTCTCATCTGTAAAATGAGAAGGAAATGGGCCAATTACTCCAGTCTCTTTGCCAAGAAAACCCCAAATGAGGTCAAGAAGAGTCGGACAGGGCTGAGAAATGGCTTAACCAAGTCATTAGCGCCAAAAGGAATTCCCTGGTATCTTGAAAGAGTGCTGGTTTTAGAGACCAAAGACCTTGCTTTAAATCCTCTGACCTCCATTAGCCACGTGATCCTAGGCAGAGCTTTGTCTCTGAGCTGGGGGCAGAGCCATATCTCTTGAAAGACTCCCCTCCCAAGGAGTCTCTAACTAGGTATTACTTACTTTGTTTAATCTATCTTTCTTCCTAAAGCAGGAATCCCTGACAAGTGTACCCTTAGCTTCTCCAAAAATCCCTTTTTTGAAGGGGATCATACATTGTTGGAAAGTAGCCTCTTCCACGGCTAGATAGCTCTGATATTTAGAAAGTCCTTCCATTTACTGAACAGAAATTGTCCTTAATTTAATTCTATTTTTCAAAGGCATCAATGTGCAAGGTATTTTATTTGGTCCTGAGGATGCAAAGTTTTAAACAAAAGAGGATCTCTAGCTTTAAGAAATTTGCATTTTACTCCTACAGAAACCCTTCAAATATTTGAAGACAGTTATTATGTCCACCCTGGCCCCTTCCGCCATCTCTTCTTCAAACTAAACATCACTATTTCCTTTTAGCAATTCTCTTATGACATGAACTTAAGGCTCTTCACCAGTCTGATTTTTTTCCCCTGGCTGTTCTTTGGCTCATCAATGTCATGCCCAAACCGGATGTAAAACTATATGCATTCTGACCAAACTCAAATACCATAGGATGCTTACTTCTCTACTCTTTTTTATTATTGTTTTATTTTCTTCTGGTTATGTGCATATTAACTTTTTAATACACATTTTTTATGAATTATGTTGGGAAAGAAAAATCAGAACAAAAGAGAGAAAGCACGGGAGAGAAAAAA
The DNA here is from genome assembly GCF_902635505.1 of Sarcophilus harrisii. Lineage (NCBI taxonomy): Eukaryota > Metazoa > Chordata > Mammalia > Dasyuromorphia > Dasyuridae > Sarcophilus > Sarcophilus harrisii. The sequence goes on along the minus strand of NC_045429.1, from coordinate 21,370,790 downwards.
AACAAAAAAGAAGTGAACATGGCATGTGTTGATTTATATTCAGTCTCCATAGTTCTTTTTCTGGATTTTGAAGGCATTTTCCATCCAAAGTTTATTGGGGTTGCCTTGGATCACTGAGACACTGAGAAGAACCAAGTCTTTCATAGTTGGTCATCGCACATTCTTGGTTCTGCTTGTTTTATGGAGCCTCTCTTAATGGAGTCTCAAATATCATTTCTTAATGCTACAATGCCACATGGTTGAGTCCCATTGAGCTCTTTTTTTTTTTTTTTTTAACATAATTTGCTGTCTAGCCAGCCTTCTATATCTTGTACCCTGAGTGCTGTTCCCAAGTGGGACGTGGAAAGTAATGAGTTCCTCTGCTTGAAGATCCCAATGGAAGCCTTGGTGCAGAAGATGGGTATTATCTGGTCAGGGTGTTTGATAAGGAAGACCTGTTGAGATGCTGGTTGGGCGCCATGACTACTGAGGCTCCAGTAAACTCTGATATTCTGTGGTTCTAAGATTTTTCTCTCCAAGCCTAATCTGTTTTTCCCCATTGCTCATGTGATTAAGCAGAAGCAACTAATCCCTCCTCTCCATGAGAGCCCTTCAAAAGCTTGTTTTCCTTCAAAGGATGCCTCAGGTGCCACCTTTTGTATAAAGCCTGTTCTCTACTTTTTTGGAAGAATCATTGCACAGTGAATAGAGTGCTGGTCTTAGACACCATGGGGATGCTGCTTAACCTGTCTGTTTTCTCATCGGTAAGATGCAAAAAATAATACATGTTTTCTTTCTTATTATGAGACAGCACAGCATCTCACATATAGTACATACTTACACAATTGCTCCTTTTCCCTTTGCAAATGTGGAAGCACCTCTTAAATCTTAGCTCTTTAGGGTCAGAAGACTTAGATTTAAATTTTGTCCTGAAACTTGCTACCTTTGTGGCTGCACAAATCCCCTAACCTTCTTGGGGGGTATTCCTCAGTTTCTTAATCAGTAAAATATTGGGCTGGGACTACACTATATTTAGGGCCTTTCTAGGTCTAACCCTATTAACACAGACTCTAAAATTAGTCAGAAGGGACCTCGGTGACCAAGTAACCACTAAGAATCACCTCTACAACATAACCGAAAGGAGCTCATCCACCATGAAGATGTGTGTATGTGTGTATGTGTATATGCATGTGTGTGTATGTGTGGCGATACGATGGGGAGGATAATCTTCCGTTACCTGTGATTTCATTACATAGGAAGCTGTCCCCATGTGGCCCACAATATTCCTGAGTGCCCCTCTACCAGATTAAAATGTAATTGGGGAATATTTAACAAAATACATAAAAATACAACAAATTGTAGACATTATATGTTAAAAGTAATTCACTATGTAGCTGGAAGAGGTCTTTGTGTATGGATTAGGGACCTCTGTTTCCACTTGAGTTTAACAACACTTAAGGCACATAGATGGCTCATCCTTTAAGCAAAAGGATTTTTCAAATCCTTTGTCAAAGAGAACTGATGGCATCCTGGGCTTGTGTCTTGACTTGGAGTGAATTAGATTTGAGGGTGGCAGAATTATCAGTCTCACTGCCTCTTCCTGAGTCATCCAAGTCCAGCAGCAAGACAAAAACGGAGACGACTAGCTATGGACTGGGATGCAGTAGATGACCTTGGTCTTTCATTCTGACGAAGATGTGGGTAAGGGTACTACAGCACATGTAACCTCCATGGCCATAATTTATTCCCCTCTGCCCATTCTATTAGGGAAGTCTTTCCATGCTGGGGTAGATGTCCTCACCAATGGGTTGGAAATCTGTTGGTTCCCCCCAGCCTGGGTTAGCCAGGGACAATTTCCTGGGGTGTGGCTGCTGCCTGTGACATAGCTTCTTGGAGCCACAGGTGAGAGTGGGGTGAAGGTGGATAAGCAACCCTGAAAACGATAGGGCAAGCAGACTAATGCCGGAGGTCTCAGTGGTTCCTGATCATGAAGGTGGTTTTCCCAGGGCCAGTGCCGGGCACCGCATTTTAGATGAGCTGACTTCTGGGATTTCCCAGTGTGAGAAACCCAACTGCCTCATTTGTGACTGCAGATACACAGAGATGCAGCCAGTATCTGGCCGAAATGGGACGACCACAGCTCCTTGTGTTCCAAAGCCATCTCTTCTCTATGTGTCGCGCTACACTGCCTTTCTCCTTACATGATGCTGAAATTTGTCCATCAGAAACTTGGACACAACACTTTTATTTCTTGATCAGCTTCTCCAAGCTAAAAAGTCAGCTTCCTTAAGCCATTCCTCTTAGGACAGGCTGCTCGGGGGGCTCAGTCCTTGGGTAGAATTGGTCAGGGTTCGCCTCTTATCAGAGTCCTGAAGCAAGACAAGATCTCAAGTCTCTGGGCTTTTGGCCAAGTTCTTAGAAAGCTACCCTACGCATTCTAAGTCCTTGCTTAGAGCATCTCCTAACTTACGTGTTTCTTCCTCCATCAGATTTTGAACTCCTTCAGGGCAGACTGTTTTTCCTCTTTATTTGCATCCTCATCACTTAGCACAATGGCTGGCACATAGTAGGAGCTTAATAAGTGCTTGTTAACTTGACTGGCATTTATATAGCACTTTATGTGTACTATATCATTTAAACCTTACAATACATTGTTGGAATTGGTCCCATTATCATACCCTTTTTAAGCATGAGACCGAGAAATAAAAGAGATAAAGCAAGCACTGCTCATTAACAAGTGCCAGAAGTACAATTCACAGATGCCAGATAAGATCAGTGGGGGCTGGAGCAGGTGGGGGAGATGTTTTGCACCCTCAGCACCTCACACAGCTCCTTGCATGTATTCCAATGAGTCAGTGTATCTATCATCAGTGATCTCACCAACCCCGAAATTCCTCTGCATTTACTATGCTTCTTGGCCACCAAGTCCTCCCAAAGAGTGTGTGTGGGGGAGGGCTTGGCACTCTCTCCTGACATGGCAGAGAGAACTAGAAAATCATGGGGGCTGCTCATCTTTCATCCCTAATTCCTCAGTTTGTGAGCAGTGCACTTCTGTGATGAGATGTTGCAGCCCATTCTTGGCAGTTATTTGCTATGTTGCAACATGTGTGTTTCTCTACAGCCCTCTGGATGACATCCCCTCATTTTTCACTCCTTAGGGCTATTGTTTTCTTAGCCCTAATAAGAGAATTACAAATGTTGGCCTTTTTAATAGGAGAAATTTGGAGTTGTTATAGCAGCTTTGCAATTTCTTGAAGGTGATATAACCCCAATTTTTTTTTACTCTTGTTGGCTACACTAGTTGTTCTACACTGGCAGTATCTGTCCAAGGGAACCCTGATCTCGGATATAGATTCTGATGGATGAGCTCTCTCATTCTTCCTCCACTTGGGCTTTCTTGTGTGGATGGGCAGGCCGTACCCTTTTGAAAGGCTTCAGATCTCTTTCCAGCATAATGTTCTCTATAAGCAGGAGGATCTGGAGAATATTATTATCTCCAAGGAACTCTTCTTTAATTTGGCTTTTTGATGGGCTGCCTCTCTCATGGTTGGTTGGAAACAGCTTTGCCCAGAGTACGTCTTACCTGTTTTAATGATCAGGGAATTCTAGAGCAAGGCTCTGTCTCTTGTGATGTATTTCATGGAATCTTATGATTTGGGCATGTGGATGAAATCCTTTTCACGGGCGATGAAGGTTTCATTTCATATGGAGAGATTTCATAAGAATCAGAATGTCAAGAGTCGAGTTCCCAGAGACGGAAAACATCTGAGAACAAGGAGGGCCTGTAGGACAAGAAATCTCGTAACTGGGAAACACTTTAGGACAGAGAATGTCAGAGATGGAGAGCCTTTGGGTGCTTAGAACAGGGAATGTTAGCACTGGGAGGGACCTTAGAACAAGGAAGGTCATGGCTGAGAGGGACCTTAGAACAGAGGATGTTATTACCAGCAAAGAGCTCAAAATAGACAAAGTTAGATTGAAATGTCTCCTGATTGGGTAGAAATGTCTGCCTTGGCCAAGATGTCACTTACAACGCTGATGCTGTCCCTGGGAACAGTCACTTAGTCACTCTCATCTCCACAGTCCCTGAGAGATCCCTCTCTGAAGGCAGGTTTTGGTGGGGACGGTAGGACGGTGAGATCCCGAGCATCCTCCCCACAGCAGAAGGAAGCGGAGCTTAGGAGGGAGGCCTTTGGGCTGGGACCCTTGGGATCCGGGTGTGGCCAGTCAGTGTCTACCGCTTCCTTCTATTATGCATCCAACCTCTTAGAGGTTTAAAAAAATCCTGTAGGTTCCTTCCCTGCTAAAAATAGTGCTTTGTTTGCAAGCCCACGCAGCCTGGGAGCTTCCTTCCCACCTTCCCTCAGGAGGGCGGGGGCTCTGCCCTTGGCCCTGACACAGGAACTCCCGCCTCGGAGATGCTCCTTGCACGAAGATGGGAAGCAACACTTCCCCTGCCTTGGGTGTGTGTGAAGCCTGTATTTATATTCGGTTCCGTTTTAACTAATACAAAGCAATGAGCCTCTGGGTTTCTTCTTTCCCCTCCACCTTATTTAGTGACAAGCTCTTTCTCTTCATCCTTTCCTCTCCCATGGTGCTGTTCAAAAGATGCGGCTAAATCCCCAAATCTGTGCTTTCCTCCTATCCTGGAATATCAGAGCTGAGAAAGCTTCTAGGTACGAGCATGCTGAGAGCTGTTCAACAATTGGCTCTGACCACTGTTTAACAACTGACTGGCACTAAGAAATGTTGGACAACTGGTTTCCTTCACCCCCCCCCAAAGTTTAATAAATACTCACAACTCATTTTTTTGTTTAAATCTTAATTATTAGCATCTTCTCCATAATTTTCCAAAGCCTAAACAGTTAACAAAACAAGAAATCAGGTCTTGAGCTGTAGAATTTGCCAATTTCTCAGGCAATACTTTTAGTAAAAGTTTAACAATTGGCTTTCAGGCCATTCAAGCTGACTCCAGCACATTTCTGCTTTTAGAACAGAGAATGCTAGAGCTGAAATGGGTGTTAGAACATCCAATATTAGCTTGGAAAGAGTGCTTAGGACTCAGAAGGTCAGAATTGTAAAGAGACTTAGATGTTAGATTGGGAAAGGAACCTTAAAACATAGAAAGACCACCCTGGTCTGGCAGCCTTCCCACTTCCAGGAGATCACTGCCCCTTTGATCCCTTCTTTTGAATGGTCAACTTCTCCTGCCCTCTGCATCTTAAGGCTGACAGTGTCCACTTCCTTCTGAGCTCAGTTTCTGACTTTCCCCTGAGTGGGTACCCTTTCTCTCACCACCTTTTTCAGTTTCCTTTTATGTGTTGTCTTTCCCCATTAAAATATAAGCTTTTTGAAGGTAGGAAATTTATTTTTTTTGGTTTGTATTTATATTCCTAGCACTTAGCACACAGTCCCTGGCCCATGGAAAATGCTTGTTAACTCATTGACCAAATGTCAGAGCCTGAAAGAGCCTTAGATCCCAGAATATGAGACTGCAGAATCTTATAAAGGGATATTAGGATATAAGAATCTGCAGTACCGAATGTAGAATCTTTGAGCTGGAAAGAACCTTAGAACCCAGAATGTGAGACTGCAGAATCTTATGAAGGGATATTAGAATATGAGAACCTGCAGCACCGAATGTAGAATCTTAGAGCTGAAGGAACCTTAGAACCCAAAATGTGAGTGCAGAACCTTATGAAGGGATATTAGAATATAAGAATCTACAGCACAGAATGTAGAATCTTAGAGCTGGAAAGAACCTTAGAACATATAATATTAGAAAAAGATGTCAGCTTTTAAAGGAATATGAGAATATTGAGTGTTAGGAGACAGATGATAAAATATTAGAATTGTAATTAGGAGACAGATGATAAAATATTAGAATTGTAATGGATCTTAGGGCTTCAGGGCAACCTGCCCAAGCAATAGAGTCAGGATTTGAATCCAGGTTTCTTGGCTCCATTTACAGCTTTTTTTCTCCTCTCGATCTTGGTGTTATCCATCAATCCCCCAGTATGCCCCTTCCTCCTCCCCTCTGGAAGCTGCATTATTATCTATCCCAGATGTTGCCTGAAGAGGAGAATGGCTGTTTTTCAAGGCTCCAATTCTTCCCCGCTGATTTATTGCTCAGCTTGGGTTGGAATAGTTACCTCGAATAACACTGATAAATGATAACTTGCTATTTCTGGGCCAGCTTAAGGTTGATGAAGATATCAAGGGGGAAAGTGGAACGGGTTAACTCTTTAGCCGCCGAGTCTCTGTGGCTCAGGGCTTCATTTTCCTTCTGAAAATGTGGCATTTAGACAAGCTGGGGCTCTGGCTTTGGGCACCAGGTAACGTAGCTGAGCATGGATGAAGAGTGTGGAGAGAAAGGGTGGCTGCTTTGGGGCAGGACATGCTGGCCTTTGGCCTCCTAAAATGGTCCTTCCTTCTGACTTCCCTTTTCCTTCTGAAGGCGCCCCCAGTCTTCTAGTCACCCAAGAGCCAAGGGAGACATCTTCACATCTTCATTTTCCTCTGCCTTCCATCCTCCCTCATTATGTAGCAAGAGAGAGGGGAGAGGGAGGAAGGGATTTCTGTTCTCCTCTCGCTCCCTTCCCCCACAGCAGATGCCCAGGCCATTGGAAAGAGGGATCTTCCTGCTCACCCAATGGGAGAGACCAGGACCCTGGGTGGTTTCCCACACAAACCTAGAGCAGAGACATGGGGGGGGCCACTCGGCCCAAGAGGGAGATTCCACCTTAGGAAGCTGTCTCTTGGTAAGGTCAGATTCACCTTCTTATCTCTGGGGGGAACCCGTGGTGGGTCCCAAAGGCACCGATGATCTCGCCCAGGTTGTTTGTAGTTTGTCCTCGGCAATGCCCCCAAATGTCAATGACATTCTTTTGAGTGAATTGGATTTAAGGAGGACTGGGCAAACTCTACAACCTCACTTTCTCCTGCAGAGTGATGGGATTCAGTGGCAAGATCAGGATGGTTGGCAATGGCCCCAGATGCAGTGACCTTTTTAAGCTCAGGTCTCAGTTTGTTCGAGGTAATACCCATTCAGGGAATGGTTGAGCTAAAAGATGTCCTCATTTGCCTTCACAAAAGAATCATTCCTCTGACTGTCTGTGACCCTGTGAGAAAGAATATCCAGAATGTCAACTATGACCCTGATAACAATCCCAATCAAGTCCAGTTCTTTGGGAGGGCAGAGAGTGGATACGGAGGGCTATTGTGACTCTCTGGGTGTCTCTGACTCTGGTCATGGTCTCCTTTGGGCTCTTTTGTCTTTCACATTAAACGGTCTTCCATATCCAATATCTACATTGACACTGGCATTATATACTTACATACTTATATAGACTCCCTTCCCACAAACATGGGGGAAACATTTATCATTTAACAAGGGGACACTAAGACCATTGATTCTTGTCCCTCTGGGACCAAGCAGAATAATCTCCCACATGGCTCCCTTTCAAAGTCCTTATCATAGTCTCCTAGAATCTCCCGCTGTCCGGGTTAAACATCGTCAGGCCCACGAGCCGATCAGTCCTTGTATAACACAGACTAGAGGTTTTCATTGCTTCCTCCGGATATTTTCCAGCTTACTAGTGGACTTTTAGAACGGCAGCCCCCATAACTAGGTGCAGACTCCAAGGCTACTCCACTCTCTTTGGGCTGCTGGGAGGTTCAGGGATATAGTACCAGGTCTAGAGCTAAGAAAACTCATTTTTGTGTGTTCAAATCTGACCGCAGACACTTCCTTGCTGTGACCCCGTCTGCCTCAGTTTCCTCATCTGCAAAATGAGCCACAGAAGGAAATGGACAACTGCTTTAGTGAATCAGCCAAGAAAGCCCCATGGACCATTATTTTCTAGCTGTCTAGATAATAATAAATAATGATATTATTAATAAATCAAACTGGGATGTGAAACGTTTGCTGATTTCCAATGTAGAAATACTCACATTGAAAAATTGAACAATGAACCCACTTGCTTCTCTCTTGTGAGGCCCAAGAGGGACAATGGTGTGAAAGCCCTTTGGAAATTACCGAGCACCCTGGGGGGAATTATTATTATTACAGTAAAAGCTCAGCAAAGACTCTGGGTGTGAATGTAATTGTGGACTCACTTAGCCGTGCCAGGCTATTTAGAGGCGACTTCCTCCCGAGCTTTGTCATTCTTGGTGTGAATCCGGAAGCCCTACCAAAATAGCCAAGGAAGTCCAGGGAAACAGGATGACATCCGGCTGACAGTCCTGCAGAAAGAGCAGTGGGGCAGGGTGGATCCGGGAGCTGGGGGAGGCCCAAGTCCTCCCAGCCAGTCCCTCGTGGGGCCCTGGGGCCTTACACGCTCCGGGAGGGACCGACCTGGAGCCTGTTGGGGGACAGAGGGTATGGCTGGCAGATGCTGGCAGTGGTGGGAGATGCCCAAGGGCTGTGGGAACGTGTGTCCAGAGGCTGGGGGTGGGGGACTCCTGAGTCCTCCAGATGGAGAGAGGCGACTTCTGGTGCCAAGGTTTCCAACACCGTTTGATTCAATTCAATAAATTTTTTACTGAGGCTCTTATGTGCTCAGCTCTGTAGTCACTATGGGGGCATTAAGAGAAGGAGATTGCACGTAAAATGGCAGAGTTGGAAGGGACCCTAGAACACAGAATTTCTGAGTGGTGTCGATCCTAGAACAGAGAACATAACATCTGGGAGGGACCTTGGGACATGGAATATCACAGCTCGGAGCAACCTTAGAACAAAGTTTCTCTCTCTCTCTCTCTCTCTCTCTCTCTCTCTCTGTCTCTCTCTCTCTCTTCTCTCTATTTCTCTCTGTCTCTCTTTCTTTTTCCTTTCTCTCTCCTTCTCTCTGTTCTCTCTGTCTGTCTCTCTGTTTCTCTCTGTGTATTGCTTTCTGTCTCTGTCTCTTTCTCTTTTTCTCTGGCTCTCTGTATCTTTCTGTGTCTTTCTTTCTCTGTCTGTCTCCCTCTGTTTCTCTGTCTCTGTTTTTCTTATTTGTCTCTCTCTCTCTGTCTCTTTCTGAATCTCTCTCTGTTTTTCTTAAATCATATCTTATCATGTATATATATGTATGTATGTATATATATATATATATATATATATATATATATATATATACTATATTTGTGTTGTGTTGTGCTCTATTATATTTATTATATTGTGTTAAGGGCACTAAGTTGCACAGTGCATGGAGCACCAGACCTGAAATCAGGAAGGTTGATCTTCCTGAACTCACACCTGCCCTCAGATACTTTCTAGCTGTGATCTGGGCAAGTAACTGAACCTTCTTTGCCTCAGTTTCTTCATTTGCAAAATGAATTAGAGAAGGAAATAGCAAAGCACTGCAGGATCGTCGCCAAGAAAACCCCAAATGGGGCCATGAAGAGTTGGATGTGATTGAACAAAACCAGAAGGTTATGTTACATTATCTATGTGACTCTGCTTTAAGATCCCTCCTACTTAGATAGTCCATGTTCTGTATACATATATATGCACAAACACACATAATGAGAGAAAGAGAGAGATTCAGAGACAGAGAGGTTAGAATTATATTGGGGAGAAAGCCTTGAATACTCAGCTAAGATTTTTGGGACACCTTGAAACAAGCAATAGAAACACACACACATATAACACATATGTACACATCAATATAAGCACACAAACACACAAAAAGCCTAGAAATACTAAACACAGACACACACCTATATAATACCTATATATATAACATATAAACACAATACATGCATGTATAACACATAGAAATATAATACAACATAACACACAGATACACAAAACATGCATGTATACACATGTAGCACATGCACACACAACATGAAAACATACACACAGTGTATCATACATAGAAATATACATATACACATGTATATATAATGCAAACTTACACATATACAAATAACACAGAGAAACACATAAAATGCGTTTACAACATAACACCTATGTGCACATGCCAATATAAACACATATATGTGAATAACACACAAACCACAATATATGTACACATATAGCACATGTAAATACATGGACATGAAAACATATACACAAAATGTATCATACATAGATACACAATACACACACGTATGCACGATACATAGAATCATATGTGCACATACATGTAAATGTACACACGAGACACACCATGTATGTGCATGTATGTATGGGAGTTTTCTGCCTCCAAGTCTGGGACACTTTATTTCACTTCCTAAGTTCCGTCTTTGTTCGAATCCTAGAACTTGAGCTGGAAGAGACTTTCTTGGTCTCCTAGTCCATTCCATGCTGAGCAAAGGGTCCCGCCACCCGCTGCCCACAAAGCGCTCGTCTGTCCTTTGCTTGAAGGCTTTTCTCTCCCTCGTGTCATGAAGACCCCAGGATGAGATTTCCTCTTGACTTAGGTTCCGGACTTTCTGTCTTGCCATGAAGGAGGAGTGAAGGAGAGCATCTGTTCTATTGTGTTGGGGAAGCCCTTTAAGACAATTTCTTCCTCTTTGGCTATTTGGGAGTCATGCAGAGCCCCCGTGGTGTGGAACAAGAGCATGGGTCCCTAGATCTGAATTTTATTTCTCTCAACAGTAACTTATCTTGTCTGGGCTTCAGTTTCCTCACCTTTCAAACAGAAATGATAAGAAGATCATGTTTTATCAGGGCTGGGAGGAGCCTCAGAGTCCAAATGGTTTTACCCATTTCTGAACAAACTTCTTCCTCCCCTCATCTCTGGTAAATGCAAACCCAGTCTTTGCTTGAAGACCTCAGAGAGGGGAGTCCATCATCTCTTGGGGTGGCTCAGGCTCTCATTATTGGGGAGCCCCTAAATCTGCCTCTTGATGAATCTCCTCCAGGGCTCCTGGGGACCATAGAGAAAACCTATCATCTGTTCCACCTGACAGGCCCACAGATACTTTAAAGGAACACTGTCCCTCTAAGCCTTCTCTTGTCCAGGCTGAACACCCCTCCTTCCCTTCAGTACATCTTTATATCTGTCTGACTTTATCCATACAACGATTGAGTGTGAAAGTCTTTTAAAGCCCTAAAATCTTATTTTTAGGCACGCTATTACTTAGGAGGGTAATAGAAATATAAATATGTTTAATTTAATTTAAAAATAAATAAATATAAATATAAGGAGGGCAGCTCCTTGTCATCATCACTAGAGGGCCAGTCAGGCAGGGGTCAGGAAGATTCAACTTTATGAGTTCAAATCCACCCTCAGACACTCACTAGCAGTGTCACTCTGGGCAAGCCCTGCTTTCCTCAGTTTTTGCATCTGTATGAGACGGAGAAGGAAATGGCAAACCACTTCAGTATTTTTGCCAAGAAAATGGGCAGATTACGAGCAGATATAACTGCAGAACAACCCCCACAAATAAATCTGAGGAGATCTCCCCAAGCCCAGCTTACAGCCCACCCCTTGGATTCCTCCTTTGAGAGCCTGCTGAGCTCCTGGACTCTGGCAGTTTGGGGGTCTTCCTTTTTCACTGATGCAGATCACTGCCCAGGGTCATCTGGAGGGCCAGAATTGGGGGGTTCTAGGCCAGGCCATGGTGGATTGTTTTGGGGTGAATTTTCTCCACAGATAATCTGAGAATTCTGAAGTCAGAGAAAGTTGATGGATTTGAAATCTGAGGCTTACACACAGTAGGCAGCTCGCCGGGGGGGACCCAGGGAGCGGGGGGGCCCACAGAGCGGGATTACAAGCCGGGCCCCCTCGCTGTGACTCCATCTTGGCCCTTATCACTCTTGTCGCTGATGTTCAGGCCCATTTCCCATCTCCCCCCAGCCAGGTGCTGCTCTTGGACTGCGCCTTCATCATTCTTCTAGCCCCAAACATGGGGCTTTGGGGGGTTCGAGGGCTCCTTAAAGTTTGGTCCATTCATTCCTGATGGTGTGCCTGACGGCCACTAGAGGGTGACATAGACTCACCCACCTAGCCCAGGGCCCTGAGGGCTGGAGCTAGCTGGGCCAGAGACACTTCCACTGGAAAGTCCGAGCTGGAAGGAAGGGAGGCTCCCAGCCCCTGAGATTGCTGTGGAGGAAACTGAGGTTCAGGGGGGCCGCTGGGACAGAGATTCAGAGGCAGAAAGCCCTTAGAAGTCATCTCGTTCAGCCTCCATGACCCCATGTAAAGTTTTCATGACAAGAGATTTAGGAGAGAGTGGCTATTTCTTCTCCAGCTCATTTTCCAGAGGAGGAAACTGGGGTGAACAGAGAGAAGTGACCTGCCCAGATCCGAACTCAGGGAGATGAGTTTCCTGCCTCCATCCCTCTCATTCCATCCATTGTGTCCCCTCTTAGAGGTCATAGGATCAGAGATTTTTTTTAGTAAGTCAATAAGCATTTATGAAGTACTTCCCGTATGCTGGCTATTGCACCAAATGTTGGGGACACACAAAAAAGAAAAACTCTGTCCCTGTCCTTCAAGAGTGAAAGATCTATTATAGGAGGGAGACAACATGCAAAGATATACGGGCAAGATATAGACAGGATAAATTGGAGATAATCAATCAAGAGGGATCAGGAAGGATTTCTTGGAGATTTCTCTCACTGGAATAAGAAGGCAACAGCCTCCTAATTGGATCCTTTGCTTCTAATCTCTTTCCATTCCTATCCATAATCCACTCAACTGCCAAGTGATCATCCTGTAGAATGCTACTCACGTACTCAAGAAATCCCAATGGCTCCCTATTCCCTCTGATGCTAGGGTCACATAGATCTTGTGTTTGGCCCTTTGCAGTCCTCTTCCATGTTCATTCCTGCCAGGAATTCTGTAATTTCCCTATTCTGTCCAATTCACTATTTCTCAAAGGTAATATTCCCTCAGCTTTGCACTGGTTGTCCCTCAGCCCCAAGATGCTCTGCTTTTTTCCTTCCGCCTCTTAGAGACTTCCTGAGGCTCAGCTCATGTGTTCCCTCTTCCAGGAGGCCTTTCCTCACTCCCCAGCTCCGTATGCTTCCTGTTCCGAGGCTACCTTTCATCTGTTCCGTGTTAATCTAGTATGGTTTGGTTTGCATGGCGTCCCTTCCACTAGGCTGGGAGCTTCCTGAGGGCAGGAACTACTTTTGCCTTTCTTGGACCTCCAGCATTTGACACACAATAGGTGCTTAATAAATGCTCATGTCTTGATCCAAGGCCCTTTGCCTGGCGCTGCATGCATGACACTGTATAATTAGAGGAAAAACTCTAAAATTAGGCTCCAAAGGACAGGTGGGAATCCATTAGAGGGTTTCAAATGTCAGGCAGAAGAGTAAATTTTATTTGGGAGGTAATAGGAGCCTAGAAATGATCAGGAGAGTTTCTCAGGTTTAGCTCAAAGAAGAGAAAGTTTGTCAACTTCAGACAGCAGAACCACAGGTGAGGAGCTTTCAACTTTAAGCCCATCATCCAAGCTACAGAACGGCCTGGCTTAAAGGCTCATCACCATGGAGACTTTGGAAGAAGACTTTTTCCAGTCACGACTCACTATATCCTACCCGGGATGCTCCCAGGGAAAAAACTGGGCTGGTACCTGGCTCAGCAGGGTTTGTTTCCCAGCTCTGCTAAAAAACTAATGGATGACCTTCAGTTGAAGGATGTCCCTTTAGTTTCCCAGACCTTCTTTGCCTCCTCAGTGAAATGATGGAGTTGGACTAGGAAGAAAAGATCTTTACCTTGTAGGCAAGCAGCAGCCTGCTCTTAAGCCCAGAGACTCCTCTGATTAATATTTGCAAATACATCAAATAAAATATACAGGATTACAAAGAAAACCAATTATGCTGAAATAAATGAACAAAGTATTTAAAAAGCCCAACAAGTTTCTGGTTAAGAAATCCAGGTTAGGAACTATTTTGTGATGAAGTAAGAGATGAGGTCGAGAGGAGGAGGAGGGAGATGGCGTTGGAAGCTTGAGAAAGAAGGGAAAGTTTGGCTTCTATATGTGATATCTTTCCTGATTAGAATGGGACCTCTCTGAAAGCAGGAATGGTTTTACTTTGCTATTGTGCTCTCTTGTACGTGGAAGTGTTTATATAGTAATAAGAGTTTAATAAAAGCTTTTTCCATTCAGTTGTCACTTATTCAGTCATCTAACCACCCATTCTAAATAATATATATAATATAATAAAATAATAAAAAACAATATATACAATAATAATTAACAATAATATAATAAACAATATACAATATGATAAAATATAATAATATATTATATATAATATAATAATATAAATAAATTTCCTACATCACAGGACTCCAGAATATCACAGAAGGTTCTTTTTTGTTTTCTTTCATTTTCCATTGAGTATTTTATTTTCTCCCAATTATATGTAGAAACAATTTTTAGCATTTATTTTTATATTGTAGGTTCTTGGTAAACATTTTAATTTCATGAAAGCACAGTGTCTCTGAGTTAGAAGGGACCTCTAAGGACATCTGCTCCTGCTACCTAGCACAGAAATCCCCAGTAGTATCTCCTTCCAAAGTGGAAAACCAACTTCTGCTTGAATACCTCTAGTGATGGACAGATCACTATAAGTAAAAGCAGTGTATTTCATTGTCGTTTAGCTCTGTATATTATTGGATCCAGTTGAAATCTACCTCTATGGAGGTGGAGGGAAGGAAGGGAAAAGTTGGAACAGAAGTGAGTGCAAGGGACAATGTTGAAAAATTACCCATGCATATGTTCTGTCAATAAAAAAGAAATTTTAAAAAATTAAAAAAAGAAATTATTAATTTTTTTTTAAAAAAAAGAAATCCACCTCCATGAAGTTTTTCTACCATTGTTCCAAGACACTTCTGTCTGGGGTCAAGCAGGACAAACTGTTCCTTTTTCTGAAATATTTGTTGAATGAACGAATGTAGGATGACTGGTCACTTTCTGAGCCCCCTTATAGTGCTGAGTCTATGTGAGTCATCTGACTCGGAGGTCTTGTTTCCCAGAAAGCACCAACTTTTCCAGGGTTCAGCTGCTCGAGTATTCCAGTAATGGAGAAGGAAGCTTCCTTCATACTCCAGATGTTCCCAGTCCAGTAGCATGCTCTTTGAGACCCACTTGTCTTTGGTGAAGAATTTCCCTTGGTTTTTCTTGTCTGACATTAATAAGCGTTTAAGGCAAGACACGACCCCAGAGGCAGGGGCAACCCACTCCCAAGGGGAAAAATCCAACATGTCTTCTAAGATGATGGTAATTCAATTGACCCAGAGCCAGGTCTGAACTAAATTAACATGATTTTCAGTGGTTGATATCAACGCTCAGCATCAGACTTGACCTTGAGGGGTCATCTGGATCATCCTCCTACCTCCTGGCAGGACCACCTGGGAACTACTGTTTTACAACAGGGGAAAGAAGCTCGTTTTCATTTGCCGACCTCCAGAGAAGGATGGCTCTCTCCCCCAGACAGCCCCCAACTCCCTCAAACAGCTATTTCAGGGCTTGGCAACCTTTGGGATTAGCAAACTCGAAAGCCTTTCTATTTAACAACATTTATTAAATTGGTACAAAGTGCTGGAAAGTTTTCTACTTGTTCATATAAGAAAGTAGAGAAGTTTAGATTCCCTGTGTCAGGAACAAAGGCACCAAATTTCTTGCATCCCAGGACTCCAGAATATCATAGAAGGTTCTTTTTTTGTTTTCTTTTGTTTTCCATTTAGTATCTGAGAAGGAGATAGAGGTGATTTAAGTAGTGATTAAGCACTACTGGAGTGGGAAATGGGGAACGGGGAGGAAGCAAAATCCCCAAGTTCTTCTGGGAGTTGTAGGAAATTAGGATTGTGCAATAAAGAGGGAAAATCTGAAAGGGAAAGGGAACGCTCTGGAGGGGAAGAGCGAGATGTAGGAAGCATCAAAAAACTGATAGGACACAGCTGAAAAATCATGGAGATAATGGGCAGCCAGTGGCCTAGTGGAGAGAGAGTTGGGTTTGGAGTCAGGAGTCTCGCATTCAGATCTGGCTTCAGAAACTTCCTCGCTGGGTGGCCCTGGGCACTGGAGGAGGATGGCAAACCACTCCAGTATCTTTGCCAAGTAAACCTCACTTACGGGCCCACGCGGTCGTGAAGAGCTTGACATGCTGAAATGACTGAACAACAATGGGGATAAAGGAAGGGATTAATGGGAAGGAGAAGTCTTGAAAGCAGCAGAGAATGATGGAAAGATCTTGCATTTGGGGTCAAAGTCGTGGGGATGAATTCTGGCTCTGATCTACTGCCTGCATGAGCCTGAGCAAATCTCCCAGCTCCCATATTCCTCAGGTTCCTCTTTTGTAAAATAAATTGGTGGGACAAGGTGGTCTGTGAGGTCCCTAGACCCATGATCCCCAAGTCAGCATAGATCCGTGATCCCATGATCCTAGTGAAAGGGCAAAGAGGAGGAGGAGCAGGAATCTCAAATGAAAGGGACCACAGTGTCTGACAATATTCCTACCTGCATTATAGCTTAGAAATGGACATCCAGAGGCTGCCAGAAGACCTTCGGTGAAAGGGAACTCACCATCTCAGCGGTTTTTTTTTTTTTTTTCTGATATCAAGGCCCAATTTACCCCCATAGTGTTAAAGCTTTCCCTCTTTGCTCCTGGTTCTCTCCTTTGAGGTTCTCCTAGAAGAAGTGATTTAATTTCTCTCAGACTCATTTTCATCATCTGTAAAATGAGAATAACAATAGCACACAACTCACAGGGTTATTGTGAGGCTCAGATTAGGTAAGCTATGTACAGAGCTTTAGAAATCTCATTGATGGTTCAGTCATTGGGACCCCATTTATGAACCCATTTGGGGTTTTCTTGGAAGAAATCTGAGTGTTTTGCTATTTCCTCCTCTAACTCATTCTACAGATAAGGAAACTGAGGCAAACAGGGTGAAGTGACTTGCCCGGTCTCACACAGCTGGCAATTATGGCAGGTTCTTAAGAGAGACCTTGGAAGCGTCCTTGTATTGTGACTCACACTACTTTGTGTGAGAGGTTGCCACAAAATAAGGCTTCTCTTAATATAACAGGAACTTCCCAAGTGTTTGTTGAGCAGATGACTAATTGACTGGGGATAGCTTTGGGACTGGCCTGTGGTTTTGAGCTGTCCATTTCCTTGGATTGCA
Source organism: Sarcophilus harrisii (assembly GCF_902635505.1). Lineage (NCBI taxonomy): Eukaryota > Metazoa > Chordata > Mammalia > Dasyuromorphia > Dasyuridae > Sarcophilus > Sarcophilus harrisii. The sequence goes on along the minus strand of NC_045429.1, from coordinate 21,353,739 downwards.
GCCCTTCTGAACATGTCTTGATGTCATTGTGGGGGACAGTATTCTTACCCCTTTCCCTGATGTGAGGCTTGGGTGACATTTTCAGGACAGGCTTAGAAAATATTTATTTTCTAAATATTTAACAATCGACTTTCCAAAAAAAAAATGTAAGCAGAACACATTTCTAAGTTTAATTTGCATGATGAATGTTTTTTCTATCATTTAAAGAACTCTAGACAATTAACCAAACAATCAAGCCTAATTTGTTGTGTTTGCTGATTTTATAGGTGTAATTAATTGCTCACTGAAATTTAACTACCGGCTCTTGAGAGCTGGTGAAACGGGCTCCAGTTATTAGAGCCTATCTATCCCTTGCAGAAGTCCTGCCAGAGAAAAGTCTGAGCTCTGTCACTGGAGGTAGCCATGGTCAGGCTAGGGAAAAGGAGGAGTGTGTGTCCTGTCACCTTCATGGGGCAGATCTTGGCAAATCTTGAGTATTCCTGGGGGGATATTCCAAGAAGCCAGACTGGAAGCTATCACTGAGGCAAGCCTGGGACTCGGGGCTTGCTGGGTCTACTCCTCAGGGACAGGACAGCCAGTAAGAGTGATGGGAAGACTTGGGAGTTGGAGTCTTCAGAGGCAAACAGTGAAGTAGCTAAAGGATCTCCAAGAATCAAAGATGGAGGAGTGGTCTCGGCCTGACAAGAAGCAGCTGGAGGAGAGGGGGAGGAAACCAGCTAATAGAGTGAGAGAGAAGAGGCTGTAGGGTCTAGGGCTTATAATAATAATCGCTGACATTTATGTAGCTCTTAACATCGGAAGAGCACTTTTCATCTCTTATCTGGATAGAAAACGCCATTTGCCTACTCGTAGGTTTCAGAACTGGGATTGGAACTCGAGTTTTCCTTTCTCTGAACAGTGCTCATTCTTTTTCTCTTAGCCTTTAAGGGGGCCGTCTCTTTCCTCCTTTTTATGGAGATCAGGGCCACACTTTTCTTTCTGGCACTTCTCTCATTCTCCCAGATATTCCAATGGTCACTGATGAAGTTAGCTCACTAGTTGCAAAAATCAGTCCTTTCAGAGTATTTGCTGGCCAAGGACTGTGATTTGAGGTGGATTAACAGGGGAAAGTGTCTGGGGGCTAATCTCCAGGTATATCTCTGACCTTTGGGTTTGGGTCCTTGAAAAGTGACCCAATATGTATATGGAGCATGGAGATTGTGGCCATTTGCTTGAGATTGAGCATTCTTAGTGTTAATTCTAGCATTTTGGGAACTGATGATGAAACCCTGTTTGAGGTTATTTGACTGTGTGATTTCCTTCTTGAGGAGCTAGTAGTTACTACTACTAGTAGAGACTGTCTCTGTTCTTGCTCATCTAGGGCTGGATCTAGGCACTGTGTGGGAAGCCATGCTAGTCCTCTAGCTGGATGGTGGATGGGGGGGAACCTAGTCTGTAGAGGAGTGAACCAATGCACAAGAACTGCTCAGGGACTAACATCTCCTCTGGGTCTGTGCTCAGAAAAGGAGAAAAAAGGCAGCAAAATTCAAATCTTTGATAAAGATTTCCTTTTGCAGTCTAAGCTCAAAGGGTGGCTTCTTCCCATGAGTATCTGAGCCAACTGAATAACTCCAAGTGATCAGATAAAATCAAAATCCAAACAAAGGCTCACCAGACTGCTAGCTCATTAAACTGATCAGGGAACTCTTTCAACTTCTTCCATCTGATGGGCAAAAGTTGAGCCTCCATTCGTTTTTGCATGGGAAAAGAAATACCGGAGTAGTTTTAGGGGAACGAATGATGCCGAGTTTGGTCAGTGATTGGATTGGGAGATTATGTTAGAAGGGTCAGTGCCGTAAGAACCAAAATAGGAGCCTTAGGGAGTGGATGGAATGATACAAAGAATGGTTTAGTGTAGGGTAAGACTGCTCCCCAAATGGGAAAAATTAACTTGGGATGCATTGAGCTATTTCTCACTGGAACTTTTAAAGATGGAGGCAATTAGTATAGAGGATAAAATGTGTAAATGAGAATTAAGAAAACCTGGATTCAAATCCTGCCTCAGACAATAATTTGGGCTAATAATTTTATTTGTTTCAGTTTTTCATCAGTATAATGGAGATAGTATAGTTTATAAGACCTTGATTTATAGTACAAGGAGATAATAGATGTAAATAAGTTGAAAACATTAAAGCATGGGTTATTCATTTTGATGGGTGGATTGTTGACCCCTTGGACCTTCCTATAAAACCAATGGACCCTTTTTCAGAATCAAGTTTTTGAAAAAACTAAAATTAAATATCTAGGATTAGAAAGGAAACCAAGTCTATTGAAAAGTCATGTCTCTCTCTGTCTCTTTCCATCCATATCTTGTTGTCTTTTTGATCCTTTGTTTATGAAAAGGACCAGTGACATCATGAGGGTGATAATATGGATGAATACTCTTTCTGTTTATCCATCATTTATCTATCTACTTATCTATCATCTATCTATCCATCTCTATGTCACTCTCTCTCTCTTTCTCTATCTCTCACCCATACACGTACATACACAAGTTCCCAAACCCAAGTTGAGAAGTTCTGCCTTAAAGCATTATAGGATAATAAATTTTTATTATTTTATTAATTGTTCATTATTTATTTATAAGTATATATTTATATATTATTTATTTGTCATTATTAAAGCTTTTTATTTTCAAAACATATTCATAGATAATTTTCAACATTCATCCTTGTAAAACCTTGTGTACAAATTTTTTCCCTCTCTTCCCTCATTCCCTTCCCTAGAGCCAAGTAATCCAATATGTGATAAACATGTACAATTCTCCCATACATATTTCTACAATTATGCTGCAAAAAGAAATCAGGTCAAAAAGAAAAAAAATGAGAAAGAAAACAAAATGCAAGCAAACAACAATAAAAAAGTGAAAATACTATGTATTGTGTACTATGTATTATGCATATCCACACTCAGTCCCCATAGTTTTCTGTGGCTATAGATGACTCTTTTCATCACAAAACCATTAGAACTGGCCTGAATCACCTTGCAGTCAAAGAGCCACGTCCATCAGATTGATCATCGTATAATCTTGCTGTTGCTGTGTACAATGTTCTCCTAGTTCTTATTCACTTCACTCAGCATCAGTTCCTCTAAGTCTCTCCAGGCCTCTCTGAAATCATGCTGCTCATTGTTTCTTATAGAACAATAACATTGTATAATATTAATAAACCATAACTTATTCAGCCATTCTCCAACTGATGGGCATCCTCTCAGTGTCCAGTTTCTTGTCACTGAAAAAAAAAGCTGTGACAAACATTTTTTGCACATGTGGATTCTTTCCCCTTTTTTATGATCTTTTTGGGATATAAGTAGAAACTCTGCTGGGTTAAAGGATACGCACAGTTTCATAGCCCCAAATGGGGCATAGTTCCAAAATGCTCTCCAGAATGGTTAGATCAGTTCACAACTTTACCAACAATGTATTAGTGTCCCACTTTTGCCACATCCCCTCCAACATTCCTCCTTATCTTTTCTTGTTATCTTAGCCAATCTGACAGGTGTGTAGTGGTATCTCAGAATTGTCTTAATTTGCATTTCTTTGATCAATAGTGATTTAGAGCATTTTTTTCATATGACTAGAAATGGTTTTAATTTCTTTACCTGAAAGTTGTCCATATCCTTTGACCATTTATCAATTGGAGAATGACTAGGATTTTTTTTTAAATTTGAGTCTCTCTATATAGTTTAGAAATGAGACCTTTATCAGAACCTTTGGATATAAACTTTTTTCCCAGTTTATTGCTTCCCCTTTAATCTTATCTGCATTGGTTTTGTTTGTACAAAACCTTTTAAACTTAATATCATCAAAATTAGGATAATAAATTTTAGAGCTGGAGAGTTTCTTAGCAATCATTGATAGCAACCACCCCCTCTCATTTTACAAATTAGGAAACTGAAATATTAGTTATTTTTCTTTAATCACTCAATAAATATTTATTAAACATCTAACATGTACCTTAATAATGGGGGGAATTTGTATTACAAAGATAAAAGCTGACTATCTCCTGACCTCAGTAAGCTTATCTTCTATATAAGCAAATACAAGGTAATTTTTTAGGGGAGGGAGATATTAGTTTCTGGGGAGGGGATGACTCATTCAGGAATTGATGTTTCTACTTTGAACTTTGAAGGAAGCAAAGAGTTGCAAAAGGAGAAGTGACCCAAGACAGAGTGAGATATGACAAGTAAGAGAGATTTTGGTCAGCTATGAAAATCCCTTTTAGCCTGGACATTTTCTATTCCTAAATTTTCATTAGGCCAACTGATAATTCAGACAAAGGGCACTAGGAAAATTAGAAGAAGGAGTGTTCCTTTCTTTTTTAGAGGAATCTGGGAAGGTTTCACTCACCAAGATGTCACAGAGGAGAGAGCCCTGGCTTGGCAATGAGTTCTATCTCCATCATTTCATTCTGGACCTTTGTTTCTTTCCACCTGTAAAGATGAAGTGGTTCCAGATCCAAATCTTCCCAGATCAAAAGAACCATTGCTGACCATCACCCTCCCATAAGTCTTGTCTTCTTTTATTAAAATGTAAGCCATCTGGGTGGTACAGTGGTTAGAGCCTTAGATAATTACTAGGCTGTGTGAACCTGGCAAGTCACTTCAACCCATTTGCTCAGTTTCCTCATCTGTAAAATGAGCTGGAGAAGAAATAACAAAGCACTCCAGTATCTTTGCCAAGCAAACCTCAAAAGGTTCAGGAAAAGTCAAACTCACAACTGAACAATAACAAGCTCCCAAAGGTAAGGACTGTTTTGCTTTTTTTATTTGTAGCCCAGGTTACGGCACATAGTAAGTGCTTAATAAATGCTTTTGCATTCACTTATTTATTGGCCATGGGTACATTATTTATTCCTTTGTCGGTAGGTTAGTTCGTTTGTTTGCTCATTCATTCAACCTGAAATGCAAAAAAAGGGAATAACATGAAATAAGGCTAGAAAAGGTAGATTGGAAGCTTCATTATCACTGAGGAGTTTGTATTTGGGCTCTAACCTGTGGTTACAGAGAGACAGCAGGAAGCTAGGGGTTAGGAGGGGGGTCTTCCACTCGTTCCTGTGTGACCTTAGGCAAGTTGGCTCTGGCCCTGGTTGTTTCCTTGGCTGTAAAATAAGGCGCCTGAGCTAGAAGCTGCCTCAGGGCCCCTCCTGCTCTGAACTCTAGGGGCCTTGGGCTGGAGCTGAATGTGGCCAGCCTCATATCTTGGGCAAGTTCTCTTGGGGGCTGTGCGAAAGGTGAGCAGCATGGGGAGAGGAGGAGGGCCCGTGAGCCCATTTGGGAGGGCCGACCATCATTAGCCACCTCAATCTGAATCTAATTTATTGAACCCTAACAAAGTTAGGAGATGGGAGGGCCTGGCTCGGAGGAGAACGGGAGGGAAAATGGTCCTGAGGTTTGTGATTGGAATTCGATGGAAGATCAGCTGTTAGCCCAGAGGAGGTCCCAGTTTGCCTGGCCGGGTGAATCACCAGAGGGCCTTCAGCCTATGGAAGGCCAGGACGTTCTCTGCTCTCCAATGATGAGGCGTCTGTCCAAATGTACTCCATGTTGCTCTTGAAGCCCAAATCTATTCCAGATGTGGCGAGGGAGCTCTCTCATCCCCTCCCATCAAGCCGGAGCCAAGTCCTGGCGCTCAGGCTGGGCCCCATGACCTTCAGGTGTCCTGAAGCTAATGGGGGGGTCAGAAGCTGCTAAATGGTGTAGGGCCCCACTCCTCTCTTGTCTCTGCTGAACCTGAGTATCATTAAGGGGAAATCCCAGCTTCCCCTTTGGAGAGCCAGTGGTTAAGACTTCTTAGGGCTCCATGATTAGCTTCCTGAGGGCTCCTGGAAACAGGGCATGGTGAGGATTTAGACTTTCTGAAACCCCTTCCTGCTCTTCCTCTTACAGCAGCCCAGATTAATAGCCAGAAGGTACCCTCCAAGCAGTAGGTTGTCACCTTTCTTTGTATCCCCACACTTAGCATGGCACCTGGCAAATAGTAAGTGCTTAATAAATGCTTATAGATTTTTAGCACTGGGAGGGACCGCAGAAGGCATCTAGCACAAACCTTTCATTTTATGGTGAAGCTAAAGTCCAGAGATGTGGCTTAGTTCAAAGTTATATGGCCCGTGAGCAGTGAGCCGGGTCATTTGATGCTGAATCATCACTCTTTCTACTGAGCCTCATTGCCTTTTCTATTCACCTTGAGCAACACCTTTAAGTCTGGGGCTCAGCTTTCTACCTCAGGTTCTCCACGCTTTTATGAGCAAAGGATATGATGAAGCCTCTTATTTAATCTAAACAAGAGGAGAGATATAGAGCAACTATTAGTATGTCTGACTTGATTCAGAACCAGATAAATGGATAAACCCAAAGATTAGTCACTAATAGTTCCAGGAAGATGAACTGGTAAAAGTTTTAATAACAAGCTCTCAAAAAAAAATAAGTGTGCAAAACCCATTGTGGGTTATTATTTTCTCCATCACCTTTTAAAGACTAGACTTTCAACAAAACCATAAATTTAAATCTCAGTTTGCTCATTACAAATACTCACACTGAAAAATTAACAACTGACTTGAGCTGGCTCTCACACTCCCCTGGTTCCATGTCAACTTGGAAGTAGGTCTCTAGCAGAGGGTCCTAGAGAGCTTTGCTTGGTATTGGTAACTTGGTATTGTTTGGTAACTGTTGACTCTTTTTATTTGACTGAGAGTTTAATGACAAACTTATCACATTTGTGGATGACAAAAATCCTGAAGATCTAACTGGGTGACATGGTCAAGAATTATTAACTAATCAAGTGGCAGACTCTTGAATTAAGTACTACTATGTATTGTGGAAACAAGGCCGCCAGTTTGGAAGCTATTACAATAGTCCAAGAGAGAGTTAATGAGGGCCAAGACTAGAATGGTGATAATAGAAATAGAGGGGAAGAATAGAGGAGACATGGAGAAGAAAAAGCAATGTGAAGTCGAGGCTAGTCAATTTAATTTGAACAAATATCTATCAATTCCCTATCATGTGTTAGACACTGTTGTAGGTTCTAAGTATATAGAACAAAACTAGGATTTTCCATTTTGGGGGGGATAGGGAGACAAGTAACACTTTCAGAAGTGAGTGTGACATCATAGTTAAAAGTCCACTTGACTTTAAAGGTGAAACCACCAGACACAGATTTTTGGAGAGGTAATGATGGGAGTTAAGTTGGACTAAAGATTGAGATTTTAAATGCAAGTAAACCCTGTTAGTTTAAGAGATCTATTAGTCCTTCTTCTTTTGGGAATTAATGAATCAATGAAATTAACCAAAACAATCAATAAGCATTTCTTAAGCACCTCAAAATTCCAGCTGTTTATTCTAAGTGGTTACAGTAACAAAAACAAAAATAAAACAGTTCCTGATCTCAAGAAACTGACTTGCCATGGAAAAGACAAAAGGTTCATGTGAGAAATTATATGTGAAATATATGCAAAAAATGAAATATATGCAGAATATATGCAAATATATGCAACATGAAAATATGCAAATATACATGCAAGGTACATTTCAATCAGATTGCTTCATTTTTTTTACATTGTGATATCTTTTGTTTCCATATCACTTACATTTATCCCTGAATCCTTCCCTCTGTCCCTTCCAGAGAGTCATCCTTTATAATGAAAGAAAAAGAATTTAAAGAAAAAGAAAAGAAAAAGAAATAAAAAACTTCAACAAAACCCATCAACACATTGGAAAAAAATCTGTCCCCTACCTTTACAAAGGAGCTGAGTTTTCTCAATTTGTTTTGGGAGGGGCTAATTTGCTCTTTATAATTTTAAAATATTCTATTTTGATTGTTTTATTGTTATTGATTTTTTCCCATTTACATTGTTGTAATTGTTACTGCATGTTAATTACCTGGTTCTGCTTACTTTCCTTTTTATTCATGCAAATTATTCCCTGTTTCTCCATACTCCTCCCTTTCATTATTTCTTAGAGAACAATCTTCCATTACATTTACGTTCCATAATTTTTTAAAGATCTTCTCCAACCAGTGGATATCTACTTTGTTTCTGCTATCCTAAAAGTTCTTCTATGGATATTTTTATATATATGGAGTCTTCTGAAAACCAATCGATCTTCTTGGGAGTATATATTAACAATGGAATCTCTCGGTCAAAGACTATAGAAATATTAATTCCCTGATTTGACAATTCCAAATTGCTTTCCAGAATGATTTTATCAAAGTACAACTGTATCAACAATAGACCAGTGTGCCTGGTTTTCCACAGCTCCTCCAATATTGGCCATTTCCACCTTTTGTCATCTTGGTGCATTTCTCAGATAAAAATAGACACAGCGTTGCTTTGCATTCTCTTATATTAGTGATTTTGAGCATTCTTTCATGGGGTTGTTAATAGTTGGAAATTTTTCTTTTGAGAAGTATTGGTTCCTATTCTTTGACAATGAATTCATTGAGGAATGACTTTTGGTATTTTACTGGGTATCCCCAAAACCTTAGTTAAGTTATTAAGGCTTAAAATTGCACTAAGACTTTTAGTATACCCTCTATATTTCTCAAAACCTTGTCAGAGCTCTTGGATAAAAACATTTGTTTCAAGGTGACTATTGTCTTTACCTTTCTCAGTTGATTTTATGTAGATCGTTTCTTTTAAACAATGTTCCTGAGACCTGCCATATTGAAGGAGTGAAAGTTTTTAGTATAATGGGAGGAGGGGTGGAAAGGACAGGGGGCAATATTGAGAGGTGGTCTCTGGGCAGCCTAAGGACAATGATTGGTTGGAAATTCGGTTATAGACTTGAAGGTGGAAGATAACTCTAGGAAAAATGATTGGAGGATAGTAAAGATAATATTAAACATTTTCCAAATTTCTTTCTATACTTTGTGTTAGACAAGATTGTTTGGAGCATGCTGGCACTTGGGGAGATGCTAAGCAACATTTGGATTTTCAGTCTTTTAATGGGGGGAATGGAATCTCTTATCTTTGGATAAAAGTACAAGTAAGATGGAAAAGCAGATGTACGTAGGGGTATTCAACAAAATGTAATTCAATCAGCTATTTCAGAGTCACAGAATTTTATATCTGGGCCAGACTTCAGAGATTATCTAGTCACACTAAAGATGCATCCTTTGTATAACTGATAGAGATAGTGAGTGTCCAGTCTTTGTCTAAAGACCTAGAGAGGTAGAGACTGCTGTTGTTTCTTGAGGCAATGTTTCTACTTTTGGATACTTTTACTTGTTAGAAAGTCATGTCATTCCTGACAGCCAGCCCAAATTTACTTCTTTGAAGTTTCGACCCATTGTTACTGCTTACAGATCAAGCCTGATCTTCCTTCAGTATGGTAGCCCTTCAATATCTCTGTTACGTCTAGTCTTCTCTTCTCCAGTCTAAACAATGAATTTTGTAAACGGGCCTCATGTATGATGACCTCAAGGTCCAATCCTGATTGCTCTCCTCTATACATTCTCTACTTTATTAAATGTTTCCTAAAACATGGCGCCAAGAACTAAACTCAGTAATTTCTCAGATGTCTGACAGGTTTCCATAGCAATAAAACCATTGTTTCCCTAATCATGGACACTGGGCTTCCATTAGTGGCCAAAATTATACCAGTTATTTTGACTGCCATAGAATGCTGTTGAATCACACTGAGCCCATACAGCTTCATCTTTTCCAGAAGAAAAGCTAGAGTGACTTTGTCAAATGTTTTGCCAAAAGCCAGGTATCCCATCTCTACAGCATTCCTTTGAATTCTCAGTTTAGAAATCCTATTAAAAAAAAAAAAGAAATTACATTTGTCTTGAATGACTTGTTCGTGATGAAGCCATGCTGATTTTGTCATTACTTTTTTTTTTCTAGATGTTTACTAACTATCCCTTTGTTAATGAACTCCAGAATTTGTGAAGAATTTAAATTAAGTTCATTGGTTTATAAATTACAGACTTAATCCTCTTCCCATCACTGAAAATCAAGTCTATTTGCCTTTCTCTAGTCCTGTGGCACCTCTGCTATATTCTCCATAATCTCTCACTGTTCCACGAATCATTTTCCAATTCTTTTGGAATTTTTCTTTTTCCAAAAAAATTGGAAGATGCATTCTTCTTTTAAAAAATTAATATTTAAAAACTATTTTTCACATTGAAATTATTATGGTTATCATTATTTCACATTTAAAAATTGTTACAAATTCTCTTCCTTCCTCCTAGCTCTCTTCAACCCATTGAGAAAAAGCAATATATCAATTATACATGTGAAATCATGCAAAATGTATTTCCATATTACATACATTCCATACCACAAGCAAAAAAATGAAAAATAATGATTCAATCATACTTTGACTTTTTCAATTCTTTTCCTGGATACAGTTAATATTTTTCATCATGAGTCCTTTGAAATTGTCTTAAATCATTGTAACGATCAGAGTAGTTGTCTTTCAGTTGATATTACAGTATTGCTATTACTTGTAGCATGATTTTCTGATTCTGCTTTTTTCATATAGATTGTATTAATTCACATAGATCTTCCAAGGTTTTTTTTGAAAGAATCCTGCTCTTTATATCTCATAGTATTATAGTACTTCATCACAATCAAATGTCTCAAATGTCAATCATTCCCAAATGATGGGCATTTTCACCAAAAGATCTACTATAAATATTTTTGTACACACAGGTCTTTCCCCTTTTCTTTGAATTCTTTGGTATACAGACCTAGTAGTGATATTGTTGGATCCGAGGATATGCATAGTTTTATAGCCCTTTGGACATAGTTCCAAACTATTTTCTGGAATAGTTGGACCAGTTTATAATTCCTTTAAGAGTTTATTAGTGTACTATTCTCTCATCCTTTCCAATATTTGTCATTTATGTGAGGTGTGAGGTGATCTCTCAGAGTTATTTTAATTTGCATTTCTCTAATAAATAGTATCTAGAGCATTTTTTCATATGACTATAGAGAGCATTGATTTCTTCTTTTAAAGAATACTATTCATATTCTTTGACCATTTATCAAAGGGAATAGCTTTTATATTTTATAAATTTGATTCTACTTTCTATATGTTTGAGAAATACATTTATCAGAGAAACTTGCTAAAATTTTTTTTGCTTATTGTACCTTTTAGCAGAACATAGTTTTTCTGATTATATCTTTTAATTAGGTTTATTTTTGCTTTTGCTTTGAGATCATGATTGCTACCCTTGTCTATTTTACTTTGGTTGAGCATGATCGAGTCTGCTTCAGCCTCTTATTTTAATTCTGTCTGTCTATGTCTGTTTCAAGGGTATCTCTTGTAAACAAAATATTGTTGAATTTTGGTTTATAATTTATTCTGCTCTCTGCTTCCATTTTAAGGGTGAGCTCATGCCATTAATATTCACAGTTATGATTACTGTTTCTCTCCATCCCATTTTCTTCTGTTTATCCTTTCTTTCTACTTTTTAAAATCCTGTCCCTCCTTGGAAATTGATTTTGTTTCTTATCATGGCCTTTTCAATCCACCTTCTCTTATCAACCAACCCCACCCTCCCATCCTTCATATATTTTATCCCCTTTCCCTCCTATTTCCCCATTGGGTGAGATAGATCTCTCTATCCAACAAAATATGTATATACATTCTTCCCTCTTAGAACAAATTCTGATTTGTAAAGTGCAAGCATTGCTTCCCTCCCTGCCCATTTCCCCATCTGTCTCTTGTCAATACTATCCCCCCAATAAAACTTTAAAAGTCTCTGTCTCCATCTCTTTCCATCTCTCTGTCTCTGTCTGTTGTTTCTCTCTGTCCCTTTCTCTGTCTGTGTCTGTCTGTCTCTGTGTCTATCTTTCTGTATCTATCTCTCTGTCTCTTTCTCTCTTGGTATTTCTCATAAGCCTTAGTTAATTTTGATCTTTTGACCTCCTTTTGGGCCTGTCTTACTTAATTCATTCTCCATTACCCAGCTTTCCTTCTGGACATGTCTTTTAATGTCTTGAGCTGGTTGGTAATTTTTCCTGTGCATCCTCCTTGATTTCTTTAGAAACACCACATTTCCTCCTTATCAGAATTGTTTCCATTTGTACCTTCAAAAATTCATCCTTGAGTGCTTCTATTCTTCCTGGGATAAATTGTTCTTGTAGGACTTTTGGTCATAGGATATGAACTGTCCATGCCATGCACCCATTGTAATATCTCTCAAAATCTGGGGTGCATGTCACAGATTTCTCCAGATTTTTTCTTCTTTGCTGCACATTTTATGAAGTGTCTACTTTCCCCAAAGTTTTCATCATTTCTTTTTCAGCAAGTTCTCTTTTTTTAAGGGGGAGAATTAGGTCCAGAATGCTGTTTTGCCTCATTGCTTCTTCCTCCTTTTGAAGGATGAAATTATCATTAAGGCAAGCCAAGAAATGATTATCTGCTCTGCTTTTGGCAGAAACACTACAGCAGATGTTTGGCTAATTGAATCCCCCCTCCTGACTTTGTCCATGCCAGGTTCAAGATCTGCTTTCTGAGCCCCTTATCTATTTCCTTTTTCTGTCCAGGTTGTCTGTAGCATGAATGCCAATGACAATATTGGTTCTGTTTTTACCTCTGTTGATCTTTACTCAGATACTTTTCCATACGCTTCTCCCCAATTCCTGGATTTTGTCAGATGCTTAGTGATATTTGTCCTGTCCCGCCTCCATAAGCCTATCTTGTTCCAATCATATGTCCCATCCTACCAACCACAGCTAACATTTACAAAGCATTTCAAGGTTTGTAAAGTGCCTTCTGGATCATCTGATTCCATAATAAACCTCAAAGGGACGTGCTGTTACTATTTTTATATTACAGATAAGGAAACTGAGGCTTTGGGAATTCAACTGACTTGTACTAGTAATATAATCAGAGGCAGGATTTGAAATCATGACTTCATTACTGACTCTCACATCCAACATTCTATCTAATATACAACTGGTTGCCAAGATCTAGTGGGACAAATGTACACATCTTGCTTGAGTAGGGGGAGCGCAGGGGTATTGGATAGCCCCAGTCAAACATCACCATTATTCAGATGAGGAAATTAGGAGCCAGGAGGAAAGGTGCCTCGTCTAAGACTGCTCAGGTAGGAGGTGAGTCCTTTCTATTGCTGCTCTTTCTATTGTGTCATAAACCAAATGCTGTTGTCCCCCAATGAGGATTTTGCATTAGCATCGACACCTTCCTATTTGTTGTTGCTATTGCTCAATAATTTCAGTTGTGTCTGACTCTCTATGATCCTATTTGGGGTTTTCTTGGAAGAAAGACTGAAAGGGATCACCATTTCTTTCTCCAGCTCATTTTGCAGTTGAAGAAAGTAGGGTTAAATGACTTGCTCCGAGTCACATAGCTGGGAAGTGTTTGAAGTCATATTTGAACTAAGGTCAGAACCTATGCGCTAGCCACTAAACCAACTACACAAAACACAATAGTTGGCAATTGGGTGCTTGTCCAGGATGTTTTGAGGGAAATTTACAAAACACCTTTTTGTATTCATGTTGTGGTTTTACATTGGGGGGATTCTTGTACAGATACATGTTGGATTAGACTTTGGTATCATGAGCTTCTTAAAAATATTTTAATAACAATATTTCAATAAATTTGACTACTTTTGTAATATTGTATATTTTATTTTATGTATTTGAAAACATGATTTGGAGAAGGGTTTCTTGGGGCCCTGCAGATGGCTGGAGAAATCCAAGACCCCCAAAAGGATAAGATTTTTTGCAAGAGGAGGTCCCTGAGATCCCTTCTAGGTCCAGGAGCCTGTGATTTGGTAATGGTGTGAATTTGGGGTGACAGACCAAGTAGATGTGCCAAAAAAAGAGAGAGGCAGTGTGACATATTGGAAAGAGAAGGCTGGATTTGGAGTCAGACAAGGTGGGTATTAATTCCAAGTCTGATCCCTCAATGACCTCAATCTTTTCTTTGACCTCAGTTTACTCTTCCATAAAATGGGGAGAGGGTTGGACCAGATGACCCCTTAGGACCCTTACAATTCTACGTGGATGTTTTTAATGATCCCCAAGGATTGGGGCATTTGCAAAGCCTCTGAGTGACATGGCTGATTGGCTTTTCAATGGCTTGGAGAAACATCCTCCCCAACAGCCTTCCTCTCCCCTACCTTTGGGCTTCAGAGGCTTATAATTTAAAAAGCCCCTTTGACGCCAGCCATGCCCAGGAACTTCCTTTAGGGATAGAAATTGGGAGCCCCATCAGCATTTAGAGCTTTGTTTCCTAATGAAGCCTTAATAAGGGTCTGGCCGTGCTGAGGTTAGCTGTTTTTTCACCTTCAGCTTCAACCTAATAGCTTACACATGTTTGATTTTCCTCTCCCCCCCCCCCTCTGCTGGGTACAGCTGAGCTCCAGGCTTCTCCCCTCTGGAGAGCTCCTACCAGCCCCCTCCACTCCTCCTTTCCCTGGGTTGCTTTCTTCCAGTTCCTCATGAGTGAGGGGCCATTTTTCATCCTTAGAAAGTAGCATAATCCTTGGATTCTGGGTCACTGAAAATCCAACTGGAGAAGGGATTGAAACCTTTACAGGAGACATGACAGGAAGTCAATAAGTAGGGCTGGGGCTCATGAGATGAGAGAATTTTCACCCCTCAACTTACAAGGGAGAAAAGTGAGCCCCATAGAAGTTAAATCATTTGTTTACAGATTCAAGAATCATAGAATCAGAATTTAAAGATGGAATGGACTTTATTGACAATTAAAACCAACCCATACTCAAAAGGAATTCTCACTATAACCTACCAAAATGATTTATTTTTTTCATTTGGCACACATTTAAAGGAAAAAAAAACTTTTATAAGCATCATGTCTAAGTAAGCAGAGAATGTATCATGTTTGAAAATGTGTGTCTCATTCTGCATCTTAAGACTGTCCCCACTCTGCCAGGAAAGGGACATACCTCTTCCTCATCAGTCTGGTCCTCATATTGTTTCTTTTTCTTTTATAATATTGTTATATCTGATGACTTGTTATGGCTCTATGTACTTCTCTCATTATCAGTTCATAAAGTCTTCCCATGTTGCTCTGAAAACATCCCTTTCTACATTTCTTACAGTAATATTCTACCATACTCATAAACCACAATTTTTTCAGCCATTTCCCAATCTTCCCTCTTTAATCTCCATTTCTTTGCCACTCCAAAACTTGCTGCTACAAATATTTTGTAATTATGGACTCTTAAATATCTTTGACATGATATCACAAGGAGTGATATCACTGGGTCAAAGAGTACACACAGATTAGTAACTTTTCTTTTGGAACAGAGTTCCAAATTGCTTTGCACAATGGTTGGACCATTTCGTAGCACTAACAGTTGTTGATTGACATGCTTGTTTTCCCACCTCCCCACCAAAAGCTGCCATTTTCCTTTTTTTTTCTCCTTAGGCTCAAGTGAGGAATCTCTCTACCATGCTCCTGAAATCTCTTGATCTTGGAAGCTCCCTTTGGTCCTAGAATTCATACACTGAAAATGTCTTCTCTTGCAATGAGAGCATCCAATTCAGTTCCAATTGATCAGTGATGAACAGAATCAGCTATACCCAGTGAAAGAACCCTGGGAAACGAGTGTGGATTGCTTGCATTTTTGTTTTTCTTCCCTTTCTAAATCTGATTTTTCTTGTGCAACAAGAGAACTGTATAAATATGTACACATATATTGTATTTAAGATATACTTTAACATGTTTAACATGTATGAGACTGCCTGACGTCTAGGGGAGGAGGTGAAGGGAAGGAAGGGAAAAGTTAGAACAGAAGTAAGTGCAAGGGACAATGTTGAAAAATTGCCCATGCATATGTTTTGTCAATAAAAAGCTATAAAATAATAAAAAAAAGAAAATGTCTTCTCTTTAGTCTTATCCTCTTGGATCATTCTTCCCAGAATCTCCATTGAAGGAGGGTGCACAGACTAGCCATGTCTCATGCCTCTGGATTTTTTTCACCATGCTTGTATTGTATTTTATGGGGTCCTTTCTAATGTCTCCTTCTTTTTAGCTTCCATCTATGTCTCCTTGAGAAAAGGGGCTGTCTTTATTTTTGTTTGGATTTGCTTGACGTATACTATATGCTTAATAAATGCCTTGGAGCTGGGTGGCGCAGTGCATAGAGCACAGGGCCTGGAGTCAAAAAAAAAAATCAGACTCTGCCTCAGTTTCCTCATCTGTAAAATGAACTGGAGAAGGAAATGGCAAAACCATTCCAGTATCTTGGCCAAGAAAATGAGAAAAAGGATTTTCAATCGTATACAACTGAAAACACTTCAATAACAATAAATATTTCTCTTTTCTTTTGAAAAAAATTTTTTTATTAAAGCTCAATAAATGTTTCTTGATGGATTTGCTTCTGACAAGTGATTGCTCAGCCTTTGTACAAAGATCTCTGTACAGAGAAAGGAAGCCTGGTGCTTCTCAAGGGAGGATTTTCCACTCCAGGACAGCTCGCCCTATATGGAAGTTCTTGAAATAGCCTCAATCAGACTCTTTTCAACTTCCCACATTGCTGCTCTCTCTGAAACCTTGGCCCAAACAGAACAGTCCCATCTCTATATTCTTGAAGACAGCCATCAGTTCCTATATTCCTCTTCTTCAGGCCAAACATGCCCAAGTCTTTTTAAATTTTTTTTTTGGTCGGGCAGTCAGGGTTAAGTGACTTGCTCCAAGTCACACAGCTGGAAAATGTCCAGCATCTGAGGTTTGAACTCCTGACTTCAGTGCCAGTGCTCCTTCCCTGGGCCTTCCAGCTGCCCCATGCCCATATCTTTTAACTGATCTTTGTATGACCTATTTTTGAGGTTCTTCTCCACTTGATGGCCCTTTTCTGGACATTCTCCACCTTATCCAAATCCTTAAACCATGTCACCCATAACTGAAAGAATAAAGCACTCCAGAACCAAGTATTGTGGGGCTCTCCCTTCCCCATTCCTGGAAGTCATTCCTCTCTTATGCAGTCAATACAAGATCATTTTATCTTTCTCCACTGCTCTATCCCAAATGGGGACACTGAGGCTACATTGAGGCTAAGTCCCAGAATCACATAGTTTCAAAGTTGGAAGGACCCTCAGAAGTCCCTCAATCCAACCTGCCCTCAGCAGAAATGACTGTTCTAATATCTTTGACAATAGTAACAACAACAAAAATAATAATAGTGAACATGTACAAAGCACTTTAGAAATTCTATCCTTAGAACAACCCCGCGAAGTAGGTGCTGTTGTTACCTCCATTTTACAGATGAGAAAACTGTGGATCCAAGATGTCAAATGACTTATTGCATAGCTGGCAGGGGTCTGAGGCAGGATTTGAACTTGTTTTCCTGAATCCACGGCCAGAACTCTCTACCATACCATCTAATTTATCTAGTTTTCACTCTAATGCCTTTAAGTGACCTCCCTCTGGAGTCCATTCCTCTTTTGGACAACTACAATTGCTAGGGACCTTTTTTAAATGTAAATCCTGAACCTCTCCTGCCTTCCATCATTGTTTCCAGTTTTGAACAAGTCTAGAGCAAGTTTAGCAAATGAAAAAGCACACATTGAGCCCTTACTATTTTCCAAGCACTGTCTGAATCACTGCACACAAAAATATAAAAGTCAGACAGTTCCTGTTCTCAAGGAGCTTCCATTCTAATCAGGAGAGACAACAGAAAGGAAGAGGGTTTGCTTTCAGGGTGGATGGCAAGGCCCACCAGTCCTTAGAGAGCCGTGGCACTGAAGCAAATAGAAATTGTCCTGAGTATGGGATCCCACAGCATAGCTGGAGGTCCATGAGAAAGGGTGCTGGGGTGGAGAATACTACTGCTCATGCTTCCCAATCCAAATCCCTGACTCTTCTGATGAGTAAATTGCTGCTCTTTGTGTGGACATACAGTTGTATTGTCGGGGTCCCAGGTGCCAGGCTCCTCGTGTCATTGCCCTGGTGTCCGCAGGGCATAGTGTCAAGGTAAGACCTCATGCTTCTATTTTATTGGGATTATTGTAAGTTTTGACTTCCTAGCCAGTGAAGGAGTGTGAGCCCATGACTGCTGGAAGGGAGAAGGAGACCCAAGGGTCGGAGTAGAACAGATGCTTTAGGTTCCCAAGGGTGGAAAAGGAAGGGGAATGAGGTCAGCATCCAAGCCGGCGTGGGAAAAGAGAAAGAATTGTTGGGAGCAAGGTTGGGGAAAGGGAAATTCTGGTCAGATCTTGGCTGAAGATTGGGACAGTGTTTGTTGCCTGATCTGTTCTGCTTCCCAATACCAGGGGATCAGAGAAGCTCCTCAAAAGCACTTACTGAATTTTATACACATACATGTATGTGCATATGTAGTTTATATGTGCATTCATTTACATATATATAAATATATATACTTCATATATAAAAAATTCATATATATAAATAAATATATACAAGAATATGTACATATGAATATATACACTTCATATATATAAAAATTCATGCATATAGAAATAAATATACAAAATATGTACATATAAATATATATACTTCATATATATATAAATTAATATATATAGAAATAAATATATAAAATATGTATATATAAATATATATATACTTCATATATTTATAAATTAATATATATAGAAATAAATATATAAAATATGTACATATAAATATATACAATAAATTGATCCTTGAAAACCCAGTATCTAATCATAAAAACAATACTGATGAGGAAGTAGTAACTTAATTGTAAAATTATGATCACGCCAAATGATCCCATTATGAGGGGAAAATACTTCCTTTGAGTGAGTCAGAAGGAAGAAACACCTTTGGACAAACAGAAATTGGGCTTACGTGGCAATTGTTTAAATAACTGAGTGCTTGAGACAGTTGGAAATTGAAGGAAGCCGCCCCCAGAGGCAGCCACTCTTGGGGAGATGAAGAAATCTCTCTCCCCTCCTTCCTTCTCCCTTGCCTAGAGGGAGACAGCACCATCAGAGTCAGATAGAAGGTTTGAGGAGGAATAGGTAAAAAGGTGGAGAAAAATACCTAACCAAACATGGATACAGAGAATCGGTGACTGGAGGGAGAAGGCATCTTTGGTGAGAGCTTTGGTGAGCGGTAGCAGGAGAGTCCACTCAACGGAGAGCCAGCCCTTTCTGCTGAGAGTTGCCATGTGGAAAGGAGCAGATTGTGGGTCCTTGGCAGAGACACTACATCTGGGAGGGAGATTTGTGAGACTCTAGTAGAAGAGAAAGCTCCTTAAGGCTCCATGATTCTGGGACTGTGATCACCTTGGCCACATGGATTACTTGTGTGTGTTCTTTGCTCACACACACAAGTTTGGGCTAAATCTCAAATCTCAGGTTTATGGGACCATTTTACTATGCCACGAACTTCACCAGAGTCTCATGTTTTTGCCAAGACTTAATTGTGTCTCTTGGCTTATTCTGGAATAAGAACACTGGTGGGGCTTGGTGGTTGTGAGAATGGTCATGCATGTGGCCCCCCAGGGTGGGAGCAGAGGGAGCCAGGAGTGAGGGCCGTATCTATCTGAGGTGCAGAGAGTGTTTACTTTGTTCATGGTCACGTAACTTAGAATTATCTGACTTGTAACTGATACCATATATCTCTTATCTCCGTGTCTAGCACTCCAGATCCTGCAAATGATGTCTACGTGGCTCGCTCCGCCTCCTTTCACGTCATCATGATCTTCATCCTTATCCTCTTGACCCCTTAAATTTTGTCTTTATCTAGCCTAAAATGTGATCTATAGACCAGAATCTTTAGCTGTTGTTTTCCCAGTCCAGGACTCAGTGTGGCCATCTCCTCCCTCATTCTGCTCCCTCTGTCTCCATCAGTGTAGCTCAGAATCACACTCTTTTTATTTCTCCTCTGCCCTGTTATCTGTCTTTTATTGAGCTTGCATGAAATTCCATGAAAATTCTCAGATCTTTTCCATATCATCGGTTTTCTCTCCCACCTGGTGCTTTGGCAGTGAATTTTTGGAAGCAAGTAAGTGTAAGACTTCACGTTTATTCCTGTTAAATTTAATCTTTGCTTTGAGGGTTACAGAACAGTTCACAGAATTCTACCTATGGCCTCAATATTCAATATTCCTTCCAAGCCCACGCAGGTGGATGTTGAATGGAGTCCAGAACTGAAAAGAAAGAGAATAGGCTGGCCTGTACTTGCAATATTGGACAAGACTTCCAAAAATTCCCAAATGATTCCTTGAAATCTCATCTTTTTCAAAAAGTTAGATTTTAAAAACATTTAAATCTTTTTAAAGAGATATTATTGTTGTTTTTATATTACATACACTTCTAAAAGCATTCCTTTTGTCTTTCCTATTATCAAACTTTTAATTTTTAAAATTGTTAATATTTAATTTTTATTCAGCTTTAAATTCAATTAATTAATTAATTGCTTAATTTTTAATAGACCTACTAAGTGTCAAGCTGTCTGTGAATTGCTGGAAATATAAATGCAAAGAATGAAACAGACTACTCTTAAGGCGATTACATTCTGTGAGGGGACACAACATGTACCTTTCTAAGGATATATGTATATATATATATATATATATATATATATATATATATATATATGATAATAAATACAAACTAGTAGTGGGGAAAGGCACTAGCAATTAGGCAACTACATATAAAATGGCACTTGGAGGAGCGGGGAGGAGGGAAGCAGGGCATGCATTTCAGATATAGAGGACAGTTAATACAAAGTCATAGCAATGGAAACTGTGTGAAGAACAGAGAGAAGTTCAACTGGGCTGGATCAAAGATGGAAGAACATACCCAGAAAGCTTGTTGCATGGATTAAAAAAGAAAGAGAATTAAAAGAGTTAAAAACTTAACCAAAACATGCTACACAACTGATAGTAATATGCATTGTCCCACATCCAT
This sequence comes from Sarcophilus harrisii, assembly GCF_902635505.1. Taxonomy (NCBI): domain Eukaryota; kingdom Metazoa; phylum Chordata; class Mammalia; order Dasyuromorphia; family Dasyuridae; genus Sarcophilus; species Sarcophilus harrisii. The sequence continues at coordinate 21,332,860 of NC_045429.1, read as the reverse complement.
AGTCCCCACCTTGACAAAGAAGGGAAGAAAGGCCATTTTTGTAGCCTTTACTATAGTAAGTAAACCCATCTTTTTTTTTTTTAAACATCAATAGTCTTTTACATAAATTGAAAATTTCCAGAATAGAAAGACTGACTAAAACACATCAGGAGGTTGGGTTCCCAGATGTTATTGGCTTGAGTCCCCATTCTAGAGTGTTTTCACCTCCTGTTAAATGCCTGTGAGTGATTAGTGACCTAGTACTTTAACCAATTAGCCCCTATCATTCTCACAAAGGAATATATACTTTTCAGTACAAGGATCTCCTTGCTCTCTAAATACCGGGGAATCACACTCAGTCTGGGGGAGAATGAGCTCAAACTTAAAACCTACCAATAATGGTACAACAGAGTTTATTTCACTTCCAAATGCAGCCTAACCCCTGGATGAGTCTGTGTCCTAGCTCCTTGAGACCTGGGTTCCTCAGGGCTCCATACGTAGGATGGCTGGCTGCAAAGCTTTGGGGCTGTGAGCAGGAGCAGTGGGCTGGTCTGCACCAAGAGTTGGGAGTCACCTCCAAGTCCCTTCCTTTGACAGATGGGAGCGCTGAGGCACAGAGAGGGAATGCAGCTTGTAAGAATGGGAGGTGAGCTGGCAGCAAGACCTCTGACTCCAAACCCAGTGCTCTCACCTTCTCAGAGCCAGTAGGAAGCCTGTTCTTGGGTCCCAGGTAGGAAAGGCCAGATGGTTCTCAGGACTGGCCCAGGAGCATCTCCATCTCACCATTTATGGAGGCTCTTGGAGAAGGGGCACTCAGAGGTGCAAGCTGGGCAGGGCTGGCAAGGGGATGGATGTTGTTGGAACGCGGTAAGTTCGGGGAAGGGCACTGCTTTCAGAAATCGTTCCCTTTCAGTAACTTAGTTCAACAACTCCTGCTCTGTGTTAGAGCCTTTTCTGGAGCTGGAGATACAGAGATAAAAACAACTGAGGCCTTGTCCTCAAACAGCTTACCATGTAATTAAGTCAAAGAGAAACATCAGATATAAATGTAAGATTTCATGCAGCAAAGAAACCTCATAAAGAGGGACAAGAGGGTCAAGAAGGAAGGGAGCTGGCCAGCAGGAATCAGTTGCTAGTCTTCCAAAATCACGATCAGTCACTATATTTCTCGGAGTTCTGAAACCTCTCCAAATTATTTTCTTTTAAATTATCATCATCAGGGACAGCTGCATGGTGCAGAGGACAGAGCACCAGTCCTGAAGTCAGGAGGACCTGAGTTCAAATCTGGCCTCAGATACTTCACATTTCCTAGCTTTGTGACCCTGGGCAAGTCACTTAAAAATAATAAAAACATTAAAAAATTTTTATCATTATTGACTAGTAAACATTCCTGGAAGGCAGCTGCCCTTGGGATTCTATTGCTAGTAAACAGGGCTAGCTTCATATGAAGTCATTTGGACTTTCCAACTTTTAACAAAGGAAGGACAGAAGGAGAGAGAGAAGATGGCAGCTCCCCTTTCTGCCCTCCACAGGCCCATCTACTTCTTACGTAGAGGCAATGAATGGTCACAGAGAAAATGAAAAGTCAAAGTGTCATGTGACATTCTGTCATCCAGAAGAAAGAAGAAGCAGGTCAAGAAAGCACAACCTTCTTTGTTGTGGTACGATAGATGGAAAACTCTATTTTTCTGTGAAAGGAGATGGAGTTTGAGCAAAAGACAAGATCCTTCAGAAGACTATTTTTAGTAGCCTTAATAGTTTGATCGACTACTGCTATTCTGGTTAGAATGCCAGCTCTTAGCTATGCCCTTTCTTGCTTGATCTAAGTCCACCCAACTCTGTCTTTTTGAAGGTTGGGGAAAAACTGTGCTTTCTCCACTGCAATTTCAGCCACATCTGAAGCTCAGTGGAAGTATCCTTCCTTTCCCGAGGGGCATACCAATTTTGAATCAAATTCTACTCTATTAACTCCAGGAAATTGCCTTGCCAACCCATTTACTGGATTCCTTGGGACTCACTCTTTTGATTGTAGTCAATTGGAGCGTCTTAATGCCCTTCCTTTTCCATTCCAAATAGCAAGAGTGGGAGCCAGTGGTTAATTTTGATAGCAGCGTGGATAGCTAAGGATACAGACTCCTGAAAGAGCATCATTTGGCAGCTGTGGAAAAGTGAATGGCTGCCAGGAGGGAGACCCCTTAACAGGGCATACACTAGACCAAATGAGAGATTACAAAAGCCTCTAATAAGCGACCGAATTGGGAGCAGAAAGAAGAGAACAGATGCAAAAGATATTGCTGACGTAGAATCTTTGGCTCTGGAGCCTCCTTTGTAACAAATAAATTACAAATTCACACTCGATTGTGTCTGCAATTACATTCTGTACTTCTAACACTTCACATCTCTGAAAGGAGAGTTGGGAAGCCTCCACCATCATCAGTTTTCCAGAGTTATCTCTTGCCATTGGGTTTATAACACTAATGAATATGGTGGGTGTAGGTAGCTGCCACTGTGACTCTAATGCTACTGACGTCTCCTCCCTCCTGCCTTTATCTTCAGAGATTTAAACAACCACACACTTAACAATTGGCTCATTTTTTAGTCAAGGCACAATAAAATGGTGCTCAGGTTTGCATGGACTCTGCCTCTACTGATTTATACAGTGTCTATTAAATGAAAAAAAAAAAAAAAAAAGGAACAATCACAAAAACTCAGAGCCCCAGTTAGGAAAATTCCCAAAATTTAGGCAGAGGTTTTATGAGTTAAATTCCTATTTATCTGTAGATTACCTCTGACCTCTGCGGTTAAGGAAAAAATTCGGTTACTGGAAACATTTGGGTCAAGTATTGGTGTCCTTTTATAGATAGTTAATTGGAGGAAAAGTAGAGGAACAAGCAGATCTTTTCTTGGAACTTCCTTTAGTCCTTGGAGAGATGGGTACAACCAGTGAATTCAGATTGAATTTACTGCTGCAAGATGCCTGGAGGGGAGATGGCCTCCTAAAACTCCTAGTTCTCTGCTTCTCCTTTCTCTTTTTTCTTATTGTCTTTATGCTGTTGATTATTTCTGGTTTAGCAAATGAAATCCCTATTTCTTCTCTAATTCTCTCTCAATTTCTGCCTTTCTCTCTGTCTCTGTTTCTCTATGTTTCTCTCTGACTATCTCTGTCTCTATCTTTCTGTTTGTCTCTGTCTTTCTCTCTTTGTCTATACCTTTCTGTCTGTCTCCTTCTGTGTCCCTGTTTGTTTTTCTCTCTGACTCTCTCCTATTTTTCTCTTTTCTCTCTCTGTGTCTGATTATCTCTCTGCATCTGTCTCTCTGTTTTTGTGATTCTCTTTCTCTCCTTCTTTCCTTCCCTCCCTCCTTCCTTCTCTCCCTCTCTTTCTCTCTTTCTACCTCCCTCCCTCTCTCACCATCTCTTCCTCTCTCTTTTCCCCTTCCTCTCTCACTCTTTCGCTCTTCCTCCCTCCCTCTCTCCTTCCTTCTCTCCCTCCCTTTCCTTCCCCCCTCTCTCCCCCACTCCTTAGCATTGTTCCTTAGCATTGATGACTTTTCTTTCTCCTTTTGAGAAGTGCCCCTTCATATCTTTTGACCCCTTTGTATTGAGACATGGTTCCATCTGAAATCCAGCCACAAACACTAGTTGTGTGATCCCGGGCAAGTGACTTACCTGCTCTGTGCCCCAGTTCACAGTCTCTGTACCAGATACTAAGGTAAAACATGACAAAGACGCTGACCTTGGGAGCTGGCAATCACTTTGAGGGGACACGGAATGTGTGCGGATGACCACATCTAATCTCCGGTGGAGACCTGGAAAAGGCCCTTAGACATCATCTAGTCCTTCTTTTTACAGAGGAATGAACTGACACTGCAATAGTTAAGGGGGACCTCACCAAGGTCACACAGGTGGCCAGTCAGGATTCACACCCAGGGCCTCTGACTAAATCAAACACCTTTCCTACTTAGTGCACCGTGTGGAGTCTCTTGACATGAAGTCAGTATGGTAACAAGGGGAGCAATGAGCCAAAGAACTGAAGAAAACTTTAAAGAGAAAGAATGTACCCTGAGCTTTATGGGTAGTGAGGGGCAGGGCAGGGGCAGGAGCCGGGGCCCCATCAGCACTCCATCTCCCCTTCACATGTCCAAGTTCTGACACCCTGGGACCAAACTAGCCACCTACACTTAAAAAAAAAATCTGGCCCTAATTTTGTTTCTCCAATTAAGGAAACCGACTGTTGAAACAAAACTAATAAGCTCTGAGCCTTCTCCCTGCCTGGCTGCTTTTGCCCTGGGACAACATTTTATAGACGACTTATGGCTCCTGACGCTGCCCCCATTCCCCAGCCCCCATTCTGGGAGTTTATAATGGAAACACTGACAAGCTTGGCCCCACTCTGGCCGTAATGGAGCCCACTCTCTACAAGTGGCTAATTACCTCAGCTGGGTGGGAGACAAGAGGAAGGGGGTGTTCTTCAGAGTCACACTTTGGGTGTCTGAAAGTGATGGTGCTGACAGAGAGCCATTTTATGTCATTTCTATAAGGTTGGGTCTTACAGGGCTTTTAATAATGACCCGTATGTTGCCAACAAAACCCAGTAGGCGGAAATAGCACAAAAATTCTATTCAAAAGAACTACAGAATAGAGAAAATATGAGTGCAACTGCTAAAACACACAGGACTTTTGTGGGAGGGAAAGTACAAAATACTCTTTATAGGAAAAAAATGAAGCACTGATCAGTAATGTAGCATCATGCTTATGAACTTGGGGCATTGAAGCATGGACCTGGTCTCCACAGAAACAAGGAAGGTAGGATGAGGGGTTCATTTTGGGGGAAAGATAATGAGTTTTATTTTGGACATAGTAAGATTGAGATGAAAGAAAAATAGGTAAACTAGGAAGCTGTTATTATATTGCTCTTTCTTCTTCTCCACTTTCATGACTCCATCCCAGGTGAGCTCCTTTTTAGCCCATCCCCGTCTTTTATCAGTTCTACCAGACTCTGGCTAATGATCTCCTCAGTAATGGTTGCTTAGTGTCAAGGTCTTTAATCATGAACCTTTTGAGGACACGGATTCCCATTTTGTCTTCAAATTCCCATCACCTAGCAACATTAGGTTTTTAATCAATGCTTGTTGATTGCCTCCTAAGGCCTAGAATCTTGTATTTGTCTCTAATCTTGAACAGAGTTTGTCTGAAAAAATAAAGAGATAAATGAAAGAAGACATTGCCATAGAATGACGATGCCGAGGGCAGCTAATATTTCTGGAGTGCTTTGAGATTTGCAAAGTGCATTATACAGGTTGACTTGATGCATTTTAAGAGGCAATGTGGACTAGCTCAGAGAGAATTTGAATTTCCTTTGGGAAGACCCAGATTTATGGCCTTCCCGTGTTCCTTACTAAGCTATAAATGTTTCTGAGTCTTTCTGAGCCTGAGTCTCTCTTTTTTCTTTTGTCAAATGGGGATAACATCACCCATACTGGACCTCACATGGTCGTTGAGCTTTCAGTGAGATGGATGGGCAAGGACACTTTGTAAACCTTGAAAAGCTACACACACCAGCTGATGTTTTTCCTTTTTATTTATTTTAAACTTCTACTCAATGTCTTCTTTTTCTTCTGCATTTCAGGCCTACTTGCTCCCCTCTCAGGCCTGCTCTGCTCTGCTCCATCCTTAGTCGTGTATCATTGACCTTGCACCCATAAATTCCTCTTCCAATCCTATATTTACAGCCCCATATTCTAGGCATCCAGCCTGAAGTACCCCATGAGGAGACTTGTAAAACCTTTTAAGGCCCTTTTATAAGTTCATCTTATTGACACGTAGAGCAGCAAACAGATCGGGCAGCTCTGGGGTGGGGCTGCTTCTGGGTGTTTCTTATGAATAATGGAAGGATGGTACCACTTAAAGAGCTTCAGTTTCTGGGATTGTCTTGATCTGAATTTTTTTTGGGGGGGTGGGGGGTGATTCTTTCCGGTAGCTCCAGGCTTGATAACAAAGGCTTGGGCCCTCTGAGATAGAGTCCCAGGGGGGAGCACAAGTGGGCATTTAATGATGTCCTAAATCCAGCCTGCTCCAAGCATCCATGAAGACAGTGTTAGATAATAGAAAGAGGACTGGATGAGGATTCAGGAAGACTGGGTTCTTGACTCTGCCATTGACTTGCTCTATGGGTTTGGATCGGACTAAAGTTTCAGGGTTTAGTTACCTGGTTTATAAAATGATAGCCATGGTGGGCATTATAATCTGTAGAGTTCTTTATAGTTCTGATTATTTTAAGTTATTAAAACTTTTTTTTAAATAGTAGGACTTCTAGGTAGCTCCAGGGTGGGGAAAACTTGATCTGGAGTCGGGAAAGTCCGAGTTCAGACCCTTATTAACTGTAATCCTGGGAAATTCACTTAACCTCTCTGCCTCAGTTTCCTCATCTATCAATTGGGGATAATAATATGTACCCCCAAGATTGTCATGAGGATCAAATGAGATACAATAAACATCAAAAATATATAGAACATAGTACTTGAGCTGCCTCTAGCTGAAAGGAACTAGTGATTCTAATAGAAGAAAGGCGAGAGGCAAAGACATAGAGTTGGAAGATGGAGTGTCACGTATGAGGAACATCAAGGAGACCAGTATGGCCGTATCATAGTGTGCTCGTAGAGGATAGACTGTAAGAGAATTGGGATCAGGCAATAAAGAGCTTTAACTATCTAACAGAAGAATTAATAATTTATACTGGAAATGATAGAGAGCCATTAGGAGAGGGTGATATGGTCAGAGCTACCCCGAGAAAAAAAATCACTTTGTCAGCTGAGAGAAAGATGGATTATAGCTGATGGGAATTAGTCCAATGAGCAGGCCATTGTGATAGACCAGGAGAGTAGCAATAAAGGACCAAATGAGAGTCATATGAGTGGAGAGAAGGGGACATATATAAGAGAGACTGCAGAGAAAGAAATTATAGGACTTAGTGACCAATGATCTATAAGGGTCAGGGGAGAGAATGTAGTCATAAATGATGCTGAGGTTGAGAACTCAGGTGATTGGAAGGATGTCGGCACCCTCAATAATCATAGGGGAGTTTGGAAGAGAAAGACTTTTTCAAGAAGATAATGAAAAAAAGGAGATAGATAATGAGAGGATTTTTTGTTGTATTTGAGATGCCTACTTTGAAATATTTTAAGGTCAAAGACTATTTCAGTTGATCAACCCATAACTATTTATTTAGTCTTTCTCTGTGCCAAATATTGTGTTAAGTCTTGAAGATACAGAAGGAGGTAAAACACCTCTTACCCTCAAGGAGCTCCCAATTAAGTGAGTGGGAAATATTAGCTGAAAACAGATATGTACGTAAAGGATATATACAGGTTAAATTGGAGGCAATCTCAGAGAAAAGACTCTAGTCTACCTAGGGATCATGAAAAACTTCTTACAGAAGGTGGAAATTTTTTTGGTCTTAGTACACAGCACAACACTGGGCACATATGATACAACCATACTGATATTTGTTGATTGACTGTAGTGGATGGTCTTCGTTGTAAGAACAAGAAGAGTAAATACACAAAGAATGAGGCGCTGTTCACTCCCTAGTCTTTCTCTTCTGGAAATTTCATTTACTCCCAGGATTTCAGTTGTTTTCTCCATGCAGATGCTTCTCAAGTATATATTTATAGCCCTTACCTCTCTCTTGAGTTCAGATACACATCTTCAATCGCAAATAGGGTATCCCCATTTGGATCTCCACAGGCATCTATTATACACAAAGCCAAGCTTATAATCTTTCTCAATAAACCTCCTTCTGGCTTCACTGTATTCTTTTCATCAATTTGTCTCCCATTTTTGAAACTGTGGTATTATCATAAAATCAGTGGATGGAGTCTCAGAGGTCAATCAGTCTCCAGTAAATATGAATTCCTACTACAAATGTCCTTCTATGATTGTTATTCTGCCTTTTCTTGAGGACCTTCTGTGTTAGGGAACTCATCACTTCTGTCTGTTCCATTTTTAGATTGTTTTCATCCTGATGAAGATTTTTCTTACATCGAATGGAAATCTTCCTTTCTAGAACTTCTAGCTCTTGTTCCTAAATCTACCTTTTAAATGCCGTTCTTTGTACCGCTAGAACATAGTTTATATAGCAAGTGCCTAATAAAGCTTGTTGACTCTACTCAACATAGCGTGTGGTTCACGTTATCAGTATAATGGCCATGTATGAAAGAGATCAGATCAGCCATCTTGTTTTGGGAGAAGTTCTAGCTCCTGGGGTTCCTGAGGGCTCTGTCAGTGGAACCTACTGTCTGGAATGGCGGTTCACATGGGAGAAATTTCTAGTGTAGACCTGCTATCCAAGGACATGTCCAAGTTCCTAGTTAGCCCATTGCCAGGTTGCTTGCAGGGTGATGAATTTCTTGGCTGTGGCAACTCTCAAAGGCCATACCCCAAGTCATAACAGGCCTTCCATCTGTATTGTTGAGGGGAGGGTCCAGTTCATGGATCCTTGAAGTGTTGATGTATGGAAGACTTATTATTATTGTTAATATTATTGTAGGGAAGTGAACACATTCTGGGCTGAACTCTTTGGGGCATTGTGGAATGTGCCATGTGGGTGGCCAGGCAGCCAACCCATCACTTCTCTTCTCCTTCGTTGATCTCCCTCCAAAAAAACTCCTTTCCCTCCAGAGAAGTAGAGGCAACACACAGCAGGCTCTCTCTCCTCTGGTACTGCCTGTTGACACATTTATAGCATCATAAAGTAATAGAATCATAGGCTCCATGATTCTAAGAGTCTGTCACTCTGAGCTGGGAGAAGCCTTTGAGTCAGTCCATCAAATCCAATCTTCATCTAACTCATCTTGAGAGAAGGCTGGGAGGGCAAGCATTTATTAAACATCTACTGTGTGCCAGACATTGGGCTAAGCATTAAGAAATGATTTCATTTGATCTTCACTGCAGCCCTAGAAGGGAGGGACTATTATTACCCCCATTTTATGGTTGAGAAAATGGAGTCAGGCAAAGGTTAAATGGCTTGTCCAGGATCACCCAAATGGTAACTGTCTAAGACTGGACAGAAATGTAGGTTTTTCTGACACTGGGACCAACTGATTCACCCTCTAGTTGCCTTCTGGATCTACTCTAGTTTCCTGGATAAGTAAGTCCAGGTTAGAGAAGGCTCATTACCTCTCAAAATGTTCTATCCTACAGTGAAATAGCTCTGATTCTTATGCCATTTCCTTAAATCTGATGCTCTATCAACAAACATTTATAAAATGCTGACATGGTGCTAAGAACAGGGGATCAACAGAATGGCAAAAATAATTCCCCACCTAACATTGTAGATACTTTATGCTCTCTAGCTTGTTGTTCAATCACTTTCAATCATGTCCGACTCTTTAATACCGTTTGGGGTTTTTTGTTTTGTTTTGTTTTGGCAAAGATACTGGAAGAGCTTGCCATTTCCTTTTCTAGCTCATTTTACAGATGAGGAAGCTAAGGCAAAGAGGACTAAGTTGACTTGCACAGGATCACGTAGCCAATAAGTGAGGTTAGCTTTGAATTCAGGTCTTCCTGACTCAGGCCTGAATATACAAAGGCAGCTTTCTTTTTCATTCTTCATTTCCAGTTTAAACCCCACTCCCTTCCTTTCACAGAGGGGAAAATTCTGGCCTCTTGACCAACCCATCTTGCCAATGTTCTTGGCTCCCGTTTTTGTTGATTTCCTCCGTTTCCATGGGGCTGCCTGCTCAACATGCGCCCACTTGCCATTGCCCACTCTGAGCGGCTCATCTTTGCGGATTTGGAGATAGGGAAGCACCCCTTCTGGATAACACAACAACATCTGTTAAATATTAGTAGTTCAGATAGTAAAATTTTATTTCTCCCTGGTACTCACCCATGACAAAACCAGGGTCATACTTGATGCTCCATTTCTATCCCTTCCACTCTCCTCGCCCCAAGAGACCAGGAAACATCTTTGGGTCATTTGAATCACTGCCAGCTAGTCTCAAAGGTGTTACTTGATCTGAAGGGACAAAGGGGAAACCAGGAGGAAATCTGTGAGAGGAGCAAACATGGCTAGGTTTGCTCCTCCAGGGTGAGAAAGGATTGTAGAGTCACCCATACTGGGGGATCAAGACTGACTGGAAATTGTAAGAGGTAGTGTGTGTTTACCTTTGAAAAATTTAGGAAGGCTTAAGAGGGAAGAATACTAGTCTAGAGATCAATTAATCAGCATTGAATCATTAAATGCTGGCAGCTAGGTAGTGAAGTAGATGGGGTCAGGAAGGCTTATTTTCCCTGAGTTCAAATCCAGCTTCAGGTACTTCCTAGCAGTGTGATCCTGGACAAATCACTTCACCCTGTTTGCCTCAGTTTCCTCATCTGTAAAATGAGCTGGAGAAAGAAATGGCAAAGCACTCTAATATCTTTGCTAGGACAAGCCCAAATGGGGTCATAAAAAGTTGGACATGACTGGAAAACAAGAGAACAACAACAAAATCAAGTGTCTACTGTGTCCCAGGCTCTGTGTGAAGTGCTGGATATAAATACAAACAATAAAGTTACTTTGATTGGTAACAGAATGTACTATACTGAGAACTCTGAAGAACTCTTCTCTTTTGGAATATGTGATGGAGATCTGGTTTCCTATGCAAAAGAATAATTAACACCATCTGTGGGAAGCTGAGATTTACAAGAGACACAATATGGAGGACGGCAGAAAAATCCAACTTCATTTGCTAGGGAACTATGGATAGAGTTCAATGGAATTATGGGATAATGTCCAGGATGTCAGGGGAAATGTGAAGGTCATTGGTGATCCCGCCACGTGCTGGGAGTTACCGAGATCTACGTGCCAATCCACCAGGCACAGATGGACAGCAAAATGGTGAGAAGCAAATCTGGAAGGAGGTGGTGGGAGACACTTGCTAGGGAGCCATATTAAAGATAGAATCTTCCAGTAATTTACCTAGAACATCACTTTTTGATTTAGGCTCCAGAGATGGGTGCTCTACTCTCCTGGGAAGCATTGTTCGTTACTGAGTTTCATGGTGAACTTTCATGAGTTCTATAAAAGCCCTGTTAATTTTTCATTGACCTTTACACAAACCTGATTGCCTTTTGGACCTAATGAGCCATTTTCTTGGGTTTTTAGATGATGTTTTCAGGTTGACTGAGTGGGGAGCAATGATTCAGGGAAGTGAAAAATCCATCCGTATCTATCTGGGTCTTTTGTATCACATGAGAACTGAATCAAAGACTTTCTCTATCTACAAAATGGGGAGAGGAACAGCTAATCTCTTCTTTTAGGACTGTTGATCATTGATGAGACAACAGTTCTAATAATGTCTTGTCACTATGAATGAGTGTATGCTTTTCTCTAAGTTTATTGGAGGGGAAGAGCTGGCTGAAGAGGGAGACTAGGGATGGATCATGGAGAATGATTATGTTCCTTCCCTCTCAGAGTTAACCAAGTCTATTGGACTGAACCCTGAACGTAGAGCTAGCATTCGATTCCAGCTCTGCAACATCCCTATGTGATCTCGGTCAAAGAACTTCCCTGGTTTTGATCTCAGTTTCCTTAACTTTCAAAGGAGGGGCTAGATGCAGGGACCCCTGGTGCCTTCCTCACTCTAGATTGCATAAGACTTTGGTTTTTGGCAGATCTTCCCATCTCTTCCATGCTGCCCCCTCTTTGCTGATTCAGGAGTTGGTTTTCCTGGTACAATGGGAAAAAAAATGATGGACGTGTTGTCAAGAGAGCCTTGAATTCAAATCCTACCTCAAAGGACTGGACCTCAATTAACCTCACTTTTTTTGTCTGAAAATGGGGATAATCGATACACTTCATGCAGTTGTTCTGAAAGCCAAACAAGATACTTTGCAAAGACACACAGCTTCATTCTGCTCTGGAAGCTTGAGGGAGCTGAGCCTTCATATTGTTTGAATTATGTCAATATGAAAATACAGAAAAGCCTCAGGGAGCTGGCCTTTCCCCTCACATAAAACAAGATTACGACCATATAAATCGCCGTTAAAGGGCGGGCTCTAGCCCACGGCCTGATGCATGTGACTTAAAAACAAAGTATTGGCAAGCAGTTTAAGCTTAAAACGATATCTCTGCTTGGTATTCCCTTTGGACCCTTCCCTCTCAAACTTCACATCTCTATAGCAAAGGTTTCGGGACCTGGGCCTTACTATTCCCTTTAAAAAATAATAGGTTACTCAGGAGAACTTAACTTTAAATTTGGGGGATTACCCCAAAGGGTGCTATACAATAGACTTATTGAACCAAAGACTGGGAGCCAAAAGGGACCCTGGAAAGTAGAATGCTAGAGAAGAGGGGGAAGGGCCCTTAGAACATGGAAAATGAGAAACTTTGGAACACAAGGTTTTGCAAGGGTGAATGTTGAAAACTCTCATTGCATGTATTTTGAAAAATAAAAAGCTATTATTAAAAATAAAATTCATAGAATAGAAGGAAACAAAATGGAAAAGGTTAACACTAGATAATTATCAATTCAAATGCAACCCCATTTGGGGTTTTTCTTGGCAAAGATATGGGAGTTTCCATTTCCTTTTCCAGCCCATTTGGCAGATGGGGAAACTAAGGCAAACAGGATTTAGTGACTTGTCTAGGATCACACAGCTAGTAAGTACCTGTAGCTGGATACGAACTCAGGGAGATGAATCTTCTTGACTCTGAGTGTTTTAGAGAAAGAGAAGCCCTTAAGTCATAGAACATAAGAACAGAATACAAGAATCAGAAAGATCTTGTATATAGAAAGGGAGCATTTTAGACAGTTGGAAACTAGAACAACTGGAGGATGTGGAAAATCAGACCATGGACTCTTAGTTCTGGAGGGTTCTAGGGTTAGAACACGAAGGTCCTTAGAACATAGAGTGTTAGAACATCCAGTGGAGAATTTAAGAGCTAGAAGGACCCTTGGAACACAGATGATTGGATCACAGGCTTTCAGAAATCTAAGGTGTGTTAGAACTCATCAAGTCTAATTATTTTATTTTACTAATAAGAATATTGAAGTTTAGAGAGTAGATGAGGCCCCAAACCATGCAGCTAGTTAGTAGTAAAGCTAAAATTCATACTCATATCCCCTGGCTTTTAATCTTGAACTTTAATGCCCACACTATTATTTAATCAAATCTTTATCTGATGACTCGGGAATCATGGATTAAAAGTATGATTGGGGAACATATAGAAAAGGAAGTTGGGATTCAAATGAGCCAACATGGCTTCATTAAGAACAAATTATAAAAATTAACTCCATTTTTTTAGACAGGGGTTAAAGAACAAGGGAATGCTGTAGGTATGATTTATTTAGATTTTAGCAAAGCATTTAATTAGGTTTCTAATATTATTCTCATACAATCTGGTAGATATGAAACTGGTTGAAAGAAAGGAGCAAAGTGTAGCCATTGATATTTTGATATAATTTTGTAGATGTCCCATGGGATGCTATTAAAAGAAATCCTGAATTGTGCCTTTGTCTTGATTAAAGAGGCAAAGTCAGAAAGTTAAAAGTTTATTCAACATGGCAGAAAATTGTTGGGAGGGCCAGTTCTATTTGAGCTGTGCCCAGCTTTTTATAGACAGGGGTAAAGTGACGACCATATAAAAGCAAAGATTTTTTTGATTGGATCACAGAATCATGAGGAGATGAGATTAGTGTCCCCTCAGCTCTTTCCTAAGTATTTTGATTGGTTCACATTTCAAATAAGGAGAAGGGCATTCAGCACCACCATATTTTTGCAGGCTACCTGCCATATATTCGGAAATCCATGAGCATGGGTGCCATCTTGAATGACGGTCATGTACTCAGGGTTTTAAACAAGATTTTAAAATGCAGTCTCTCAATCTGACTCAGCACAATAACTAAATTTCCACAACACCTCAGGTATTTGACTTGGCTCTGTGTTGTTGAACATTTAATAATAATGCAAATCTCTAGCATTTGTAGAGTGCTTTAATGTTTGCAAAGCTTATTCCTTATTTCTTGGAATATTGCACCTTCCATGGATCATTATTCCATATCTGAAGTGAAATATTCCACATTTCACTGAATAGTCCACATGGAATATTCCAAAGATCTTATTTCCATATTTCAAATAGATATCTTAACTTTCATTTGATCCTCACAACAATCAAGTAAAGTAGGGACCACTTTATAGGTGAGAGGCTTAATTAAGAATTTGTCTGGGATCATACAGTAGTGAATGCCTGAAGCAGATTTAGCATCCAGAGTCAGACCCCAAGTCTAAGTTCTATTCATCTTGCCAGTTATCGATTTCATGAGAGTAATCAACGGACCTCAAACTCATCAGTGGGTTAGAGAGGTGTGTACCCCAAACACGTGAAGACTCTCCCAGTGGACTGGAGACATTTATTTATATGTATGTATATTTATATAAAATAACTATTTATTCCAGTGGCCATGAATGCAGCTGAAGCAGGTGTTGTGCAGTGTCGGTTAGACGTGGAAGACCCAAAGGTTATCCCTGGTCCATCAGCAGGATCCTAACTTTTGTCTTGCTATGGGACTCTGGGAGAGAAACTGGGGCTGGTAACTTGGTGCAGCTTGGGCTCACTTAAATCCAATTCCCAAACAAGTCAAGATGTTACCCTTTGATGTCATCAGTTCTCTTCATAAGAAGGACAAACAGCAATGATATCTGTCTCCTCCGAGCACCTTGCCGTGTGGATAGAGGAATATCTATTGTCCTCCATTCTGATAACTGGCAGCCTCAAAGCTAGGAGGACCCGGCTTCGGTGCTTTCGCTGACATTTGGGTTGTCCTCCTGGGTGAGCCACTTTACCTCTTAGTGTAGAGACACCTGTCTAAGATCATAAATTGTAGATAAGGGGCCATTGCTCTGGAGGAGGAAGTTTTCTCTCTGGGAGTTCCTGACACTGATGAAATTCTAATTATGTTCATTAGGTTCTGGTTATGAAAAAGTGGGCCTTGCTGATTTGTTGTGAAGAAAATCTGTAGTAAACCTCCACGTCTGACACAGAAAGTCAGCTAGAGATGATTTATCTGATTAATTATGAATGAATGAACTCTCTCTCCCTGAATCTCTGTTTCCCTACCTTCCAAATGGGGCAGACTGGTTGATCCTTTGGATGCCTCCTAGCTCTGCCTCCATGATCATCTTCCCGTTGTCTTTCACATCTTATGAACTGATGCAGCCCACACTTCCGTAACTAAAGTTTCTGCCTGGCCAGAAACTCTGGATAGAAAGGGATCTCATTGTTCTTACCAGAACACTTTGCTGCCAGGGGCCTTGGCGGCCACATCTTCCCCAGAAGGATGGATGAGTTTCCAGGGGAATTTTCCTATCCTAGGGGCTCAGGTACTCTTCAAGGTCGTCACCCTCTGACTTTTCAGTGGTGTCTTCAGCACAGTTGAAAAACCTCAATTTTATGTCAAATGTATCTTAGGGTCTAACTCTATTTTCAAGTGAGACACAGGCTGTATTTGGTGGTCCTGGTGTGACAGACCACAGAAGGAGCATGGAGAACAGAACCTCCCTGACTGCTTTATAAAACTAGCCTTTGAGCTCAGGCTTCTGACTCCATTTCAAGTGGCAGTTAGGTTCCCAGAACCTGGCCACTGCTCTGTCTTACTCTCCATGATCCATTCCATCTCAGATGCACATCTAAGAGCAGGAAAGATTAGACACAACAGTAACAGAAGAAATATAGGCTCCATGAGTTTTTGGCCACATGGCTGCTGGGTGAAGAGATAAACTAGCCATAGTAGGGGTCTCCCATTGCTACTGCTAATACCTCTTTCCACCCAAGGACCACTGAGTTTTTTCTTCACTTCATCTCTGCCAAGGAAAGGAAAAAGTTGAGTTTCTCCATCATTGTCTTTTGTATGCAAACTTAGTTCTGGCTCGGCATCCATATTAAGTAAGGAGACAGGAAATGGTCATAAAATACCTGCCTATGCTCTGAAGTGGAGAAGGGAGGCCCTCCATCATGCACCATTGCACATTTCCTGAAGCCTGCTTCCCAAGCCTTCTTGTGGGCTGGCACTAGGCAGAATATATGGTGTGTGCTTGAAGGACTAGGCCCCGGTGGGGGCCCAGTTACATCTGCAACATATCAACAGGTGATCATCCAGCCTTCTTTGGAAGACCTTCAAGGAGAGATGTCTTACCACCTTCTGAGAGAGTTTATAGCTTTTTAATTTTTAGAAACCAGCTTCAATTATTCAGAAGTGCTTCCTTCTAGAATGTCTAACTTTGATTTTTAAGAAAATCTCCTCATTCGACCCTCTGGTGATAAACAGAAGAAAAGTCAAATTCTTTTTATATATCATAATCCTTCATGTTGTGTCCTGCTTTCTAGAGCCAAAGTTGGGGCGACAAAACGTAATGTGCTTTCTAGAGCCTCCATGTTGGGGTGATTAAAACATACTGTCTTAGTGGAGGAGTGATGAGGTGAGACTCCTGAGGAGGGTGGAAATATGGAGTCCATTTATTCCCAGTTCTTTCCCCTCTATATGCCCTAATATCAAAACACCACTGGGTATGTGCTAGGTATATACTGTGCATGTGGGACCACATAAACAACTTGCTATTGTACGTAGTTTGCCACCTGGTATCACTCTTCCAGCTGGTATCACTCTGCTTCAATTACAACACAGGTTGTCATTGCCCCCTGACTTCTTAGGAAAGCTGAGAGCCCTTAGGGGAGATGGGGAGCCAAACCAGACATTGTCAACAGGTTCCCTCTGGGCTGAAGGGTCTTTTACCTCTCCCAGAGTTCCCCACTGTCTGTTGCCCTCTACACCTTCATGTACCTGAAGATGGTTATTATATCAACCTGGGGCAAATAGGTGACACAGTAAATAGAGCTTGTCCCTGGAAGTTGTTTTCAACTCTTTGTGATCCCATCTTTTTTCTGAAGCGATTTACCATTTCCTTCTCCAATTCGTTTTATGGATGGGGAAACTGAGGCAAACAGGGTGAAGTTACTTGTTCAGGATCACACAGTTAGAAAGTATCTGACACCATATTTGAACTCATAAAGATGGGTCTTCGTGACTCTAGGCCTGAGTGTCTATATATTCACTTTATCCCCCGTGCCACCTAGCTGCCCTAGTTGTCCTGAGTTCAAATCCAGCCTCAGACACTTGCTAGCTGTGTAATCCTGGGCAAATCTGTTTACTTCAGCTTGCTTAAAGTTTCCATTTGGAAAATGGGGATAATGACAATATCCACCTCCCAGGGGATTTGTGAAGATCAAATGAAATAATATTAGCAGATACTTAGCACAGCACCTGGCACATTGTAGGTTCCATAAATGTGTATCCCTTTCCCTTCCCTTCCTCCATATCTTTTCTTTTACATATAGTTGATGGCGAATGCTTTGCCACTTATTGGCTGTTTGATTAAGTCCCTTTTCTGGACTTTATGGTCCCTTCCCTGTTCTGGCCTTCTCTGACCCACGGGTCTGCATTTGTGCCTCTCACATCGGACACGGCAGCCGCTCTCAGAAGTTTGTAATTATGGCATCCTTGGTTTAAGAAAGCATTGTCGGTCAAGGTCGTGATTTATTTGTGCTGGTGCTCGGGAACACAATCGACCATAACAGCAGGTTCTTGTGGGAAATCTGGGTCTGCTTTGCAGCAACCTGCTTTACAAGGCTGTTACCCAAAGTCGGCCACCTCTGTGGCTAAATTAGAGGAGACTCAAAGCTGAGAAAGCCCTGCTCGAGGTGACGGGCTGAAATCACCTCCAGACCTTAATTATTAGAAAACTGGGGCCAGAACTGCCACGGCCGAGGAACATTTTAGACACATAAAGGGAGAGGAGTTATTAGGTGTCATACAAATGGGAAACAATTGGGATCAAATTGTAAGGAAAATGTCGGCAAAGTTCCAAGCAGTCAAATGATTAGAGTATAAACCTGTCTTGCAGCACAAGGTGGAGGGGGAAAGCAACTCCTTAGGCAGAAACAGATGCTGCTGGCAAAGAAATAGTCACTTCTATTCAACCCAACAAAGGCTGATCAATTGCCTGCGGTGGACAAGGGCCTCCATTAAGGTTCTCTGATGTCCCATCATGGCACTGGAGACTAAATTCTACTAAGTTTCACTGAGCTGGAAAGGTCTGGAGTGGGGACTGTTGGTCTGTCCAAAAAGGAGACCAGTGTAGCTTGGAAAAACATCCCCAGAGAAGCGGCTACCAAGGACTGAGGGATTAATGGAGCAACTGGGAAGCCACAAAGTCAGCTTGTGGATGGGTGCCCAGGGCCGGCTGGACCTCAAACCGAGAACTACTTTGTGGCTACCTTGGTATATAAATGTAGGTCTATGGGTGTGCATGTAACTGTATAGAGAGATATATTGTATATAACATGCAGATTCATAGTAGCAAATCCATCAGAAATGCAATGGAAATCAAGAGTATCATTATTAATATTAATTGTGCAATGTACAAAGGTACAGTGCAATCCTTCTCTATATAGGATTAAACGAGATCACGTCTCCTAGACCCAAATGAGCCCCCTTAGTGAAGGACAGTGCAGAATAGATCGATTGTTTGGGGGGGAAGAGGGAAGTGGAGAACATGGAGAAAGGTATTGAGGAGACAGAGAAAGACAGAGAGGGACGGGAAACAGAGATAGAAATAGAGAGCAACAAAGGCAGACATACAGAGACAGAATTAGAAACAGGGAGACAAAGAGATACAAAGAAACAGAGAGGTGGGAAGTGAGAGTGAGGGAGAAGGGAGACAGAGAGATAAAAAGAGAGAGATAAGGCAGAGAGACAGAGACAAAGAGAGAGTCAGACAGACAGACACAGACAGAGACAGAGAGAAAGAGAGATAGAAAGAGAGGAAGGGGGAGACAAAGTCTATATATATATATGTACACACACACATATACATCCTTAAAACTGTATATAACAGAAATCAACAATTTCTTGTAAAAGTCTCTTTCTTGTTCTTTGTGTATTGATATATTTGTGTTTGTTAATGATTGCTAACTTCATAGTAACAAAGAACTTTTTTTTTCATAAGGAATAATGGACTTATGGGCTCTTGTCACTTGTGGGACACGTTAACATTGACCAAGTCACGTCTTTCCTTAAAACAACAGCAGTTTCATGTGTAGACATAACAGATTCTGCCTCCCCTTTTTAAAGAAAGTCTTTAGGAGATGAAAAGCCCTTTATAAGTGTGAGATTCTATATTGTTGGTGTTCTCAGGGAAGTGAGTATTGTAAAGCACCGTGATTGGACAGAGGAGGCAGCTTTCTGGGGTGAGGAGAATAGGACCTCCTTGATTCACAGCCGAGAAGGGGGAACCTCTCTCCTGTCCTTCTGGGAGGGCAAATGACTTTAAAGGCAGCTGTTATGATACTGACTTCAGTTCTGGGGAGGTGTGAAGGAGCAGATTTTAGCCAAAAGGAAATTAATTACATGTGACCTGACCCAAGAGGAAAACAGAGCTAAAAGAGTCTTGGTCTTCTGGAAGTTCTTCCTTTGCTTTTCTTCCATCTTTTCCCCTGGAGACTAGAACAGTAAGAAGAAACTCTCTTCTTCATTCCCCTTCTACCTATTCTTGGAAGATAGAATGTTTCATACATGTTAAACATTATGCTGAACACTAACCAGGGAGCATCTGAGTGCGCATCTTGTCTCTGTCTCTTTGTCTCTAATCTCTTACTAGGCCTATTTATCTACCTTTGTCTCTATTTCTGTGCTATCCCTGATTGTCCAATTGTCTGTGCTAAGAACTAGGAAGTCTACATTGCCTTGGGTGGTCAGATCTAGCTGGGTCTGGGAGAAATCACCCCATTCCATCCTATTTGTAAGAATGCCTATCTGTGCTGTGGAGAAGGGAGGAATTTGGGGCCAAAAAAGAACTAGAGTACCTTATGAAAGACAAAATGGATAATTTTGATTATATTAAGTTAAACAGGGTTTGTATAAACAAAACTAATGCAGACAAGATTAGAAGGGAAGCAATAAACTGGGAAAATAGTTTTATATTCAAAAGTTCTGATAAAGGCCTCATTCCTAAAATATAATGAGAATTGACTCAAATTTATAAGAATTCAAGCCATTCTCCAATTGCTTAATGGTCAAAGGCTATGAAAAGACAACTTTCAGATGAAGAAATTGAAACCATTTCTAGTCATATGAAAAGGTGCTCTAAATCATTATTGATCAGAGAAATGCAAATTAAGACAATTCTGAAATATCACTACATAGCTCTCAGATTGGCTAAGATGACAGGAAAAGATAATGATGAATGTTGGAAAAGATGTGGCAAAGCTGGGACACTAATACATTGCTGGTAGAGGTGTGAATGGATTCAATCATTGTGGAGAGTAATTTGGAACTATGCTCAAAGGGTTATCAAACTGTGCATATCCTTTGATCCAGCAGTGTCTCTTCTGGGCCTGGATCCCAAAGAGATCATAAAGGAGGGAAGGGACCACGGGTGCAAAAATGTTTGTAGCAGCCCTTTTTGTAGTGGCACGAAACTGGATGCTGAATGGATGCCTATCAGTGGGGGAATGGCTGAATAAGTTCTGGTATATGAATGTTATGGAATATTATTGTTCTATAAGAAATGAACAGGCTGATTTCAGAAAAAAAAACCTGGAAAGATTTACATGAACTAATGCTAAGTGATATGAGTAGAACCAAGAGAATATTGTACATGGTAACATCAAGATTATGCAATGATCAACTATGATGGACATGGCTCTTTTCAACAATGAAGTGGTTCAAGGAAATTCCAATGGTCTTGTGATGGATAGAGCCATCTGCATCCAGAGAGAGGATTATGGGAACTGAGTTTGGATCACAACATAGTATTTTTATTCTTTTTGTTGTTGCTTGCTTGCTTTTTTATTTCTTTCTCATTTTTCCCTTTTTGATCTGATTTTTCTTGTGCAGCATGATGTTTGTGGAAATATGTATAGAAGAATCGTACATGTTTAACATATATTGGATTACTAGAGGAAGGAGTAAGGGGAAAGGGAGGGAAAAATTTGGAACACAAAATTTTGCAAGGGTGAATGTTGAAAATTATCTATGCACGTGTTTTATAAATAAAAAGTTATAATAAAAAAGAGTACCTATGTGTGCTGAATCTTTAGGTTTACTCTGAATAATTATATTCTCAATTTATATTGTATTTCTGATGCAATTTAAAATTTGTACTGAGACAGACATTTCCCCGAATGTCCATGTACTTGTTATTCTTTATTAAATATTTTTGTTCCACTCTCCCAAATAAATTTAGGTATTTATTCAGTGGGGTCTGGCTCATCAAGTGGCTTCATGTCCTTTGCCAAAAAAGAACTAAAGTTCCCAAATGGAAAGGGTGGGCAGTTGTGCTGCCCTGATTCTTTCCTAGAGTCACGACGAAGGGAATGGTGGAGTGGAGTTAGAAAGAGACGAGTTCCTTTAACACTCAGCATGATTGCCTTCTCCCTAGAATCCCCAATTGAGAGAATGTGGGAGTATTTTGCAATAATTCCCTGGAGAGCACATTGCCAAGGTCAGGGCCTGGACAATCTCAGTTAATAAAACAATAAATAGCAAATGGAGAAGAAAAGAGCTCTTCTGTCTATATTGCTTTGCTTGCTTTTATGTAATGAAGTGCTTAGGTTGGAGAAATAAAGACTCTGTGTGTATGTGTGTGTGTGTTTGTATGTATGTGTGTGTGTATGTTTGTATATGTGTGTATTTGTGTATCTCTGTGTGCATGTGTTTTTGTGCCCATGTGTACATGTGTGATTGTGTGTATATATGTGTATGTGATAGTGTATTTGTGTGTTTGTATGTGTGTGTGTGTGTGTGTGAAGAATAGAGGAGACAAGTCTTCAGCTGCCAAAAGCAAATTCTATGACTCTTCAAGGATCTCCAGTTGGCAGCTGGATGACCCTCAGTCTGAACTGTCCTCAGAGTCAGTCTTCCTGCAATTATCCTTTGGGGTAAGTCGTCTCTGAGCTCTTTTCCATGTCTGAGTGAAGTGCATTTGATCGGACACTAGAATGGGAATCAGAAAGAAGACTTCTGTTTAATCCTTCCTTCATCATTTATTAGCTGGGTGACCTTGGGCAAGTGGGCCTAGTTACTTCACCTGTAAAATGAGGGGCTTGAATGACTTCAGTGACCTGTAGGTCACTAGCTCTAAAAGCATGATCCTGTGATAAGTACATATACATAGAAAAAACATAAATAATATATTTACAAGTATATATATAATATAAATACTATAATATATGTGATAATATATAAATAAAATATAAATAATAACTATAAATAATACAAGTGTTAAGTCAAGGTAGTTAGGGAGGACAGTTGGGCTTAATCAGGAAAGTTTTCTTGTAGAGGCTGGTGTTTTAACTGAGTCTTTTTTTTTTTTTTTTTAAAGCAATCAGGGTTAAGTGACTTAGCCAGGTTCATATAACTAGTAAGTGTCAAGTGTCTGAGGCTGAATTTGAACTCACGTTCCCCTGACTCCAGAGCTGGTGACTATCTTTAGCTAAGTCTTAAAGGAAGAGGAGCATTTATACCGAGGTGGGGAAGGGAGTGAATCTGAGGCTTGGAGTATGGCCAATGGAAAAGGATGGAGATAGAAGATGGCGCACCATGTGAGGAACAGGAAGAAGGCTTGGAAAGTAACATATAATGCCACCTGTAAGATATATTGGGATCAGGTTGGAAGAACTTTAAAAGTGAACTAAATATTTTATTTTATTTTTATTTTATCCTGGAGTTTGTGGAGGAGAGGCCATTAGTTTACTTATCACCTCCTGAGGATATTCCTTCTGCTTTGTAACCCTTTGTTGGAATTACTATAGTGGGGAAAGTATAGAGTGTGAGCTTGGATAAAATGACGTCAAAGATTTTTGAATTTAATGTATAGGACTACCTGCTATCTAGGGGAGGGAGTGGGAGTTTTTCAAGGATCAGTGTTGAAAAATTACCCATGCATATGTTTTGTATATAAAAAGCTATAATAAAAAATAAAATTAAAAATAAAGAATCTCTTAGTTGAGTTCCTCCTCACTTACATTAAAGAGCAGATAAGTCATTTACTTATATAGTAAGTCAAGTTCAAATAAGTCCTTGGTAATGGGAGAGACCATGATGTTCAGTGGAAAAGCCACCTTGGCAAGTCAGAAAACTCAGGTTCTAGACCTGGCTCACGCCTCTCTTTGCGATATTAGGAAAGTTGCTTCCCCTATCCAAGCCCCACTTTTCTCATCCATCATACCAGGGGTGGAGACCAGGTGATCTCTTGGGTCCCTTCTGGTTGGAACACACTAATTCTGGCCTATTGTTATCACATTTCAAAACAAATGCTACCCTTGGGCCCTTGCCTGCACATGTGTAGGCATTTAATATTATTATTGCTGTCAATCAATAGAGCTCCGTGGGAGTCATTATCTTGTGATTTTCTCCTTCCTTTCTCCCAAGCATTATAGTAACCCAGGAGTCAGGGAAAGAAAACTGGACTAGAAAGCAAGACACCTGGATTTAGCTCTCAGCTCAGCCACGTAGAGAAGTTAATAAAACTTGTCTAAAGTTACTAAATTGATTAGTCTCATTTATAACGGATTAAACCAATACCACCAACAACCATATGAATCTAGGAAAAATAGGTCTAGAAAATAATTTAAATCTAAAAGACCCAGAGGCTTTTAGTGGACTGCACGTTCAATATGAGTCTGCCATTTTCTTTGGCTGCCAAAATATCCAAGATAAACTTGGACTACGGGAAGGGAAACTTAATGTAGAAAGTCTTCTCATGGCCTTCTTCTTGGGAGGCTGTATGACCGAGTCCTGAAATAAACATTATAGCCTTTTAAGAATTAAAATGGAGATTCCCCCAGAAAACAATTGAAAGAGGCAAGATGAGCTAGGGATAGCAGCAAAGACCAGTAATTTAATTGGCCTATAGTTTTATGGTGAGTTACAGCAGTATCAAGGCTAAATAATAAGTGGGTCCAGGATATGCTTAATGGATTCTGAATTAACTTTTTTCAGCTAGACCACTGTACTAATAACAATGATATACAGTGATATTTCGATGACTGGTTTACAAAGTCCATTTCTTAAAACCCCTCTCTGTTTAGGCAGAGGACAATGTTCTTTTTCCAAGAGAATTCACATTCAGAGTCTCAGAAGTGGACAGTCCTTGGCAATCTTACATTTTTTATCTCCATGTTCTTGGACGCTTACACGGCAGCTTGTCGAAGTACTGAATCAGATCCAACCAGTTGAAGTTAATAAAGTGCACTCTTGATCAGAGCCATCAGAAAACAAGATCTATGAGTCACACGAAGCAGTGGCTTGGAGGATGGTTGTCTAATACATATAGAGATGTCTCCATCAACCGGGATCCTGATTTGGCACAGAGTCTGGGGATTAAATACCCTGAGCTTCCAGGGAACTAAGTAATGACCTCAGACAACAAAGAATGGAGTGTATATGTAATAGAAAGAGAAGACTAGTCTATGATATTTTGGTGATGTTGGATCGTGACAGGAATATAACAAACAGCTTCGAGGACTCTGGGAGAAGATCAAAATACAGAGATTCCCAGAGTGCTAAATTAGAACAAGTACGATTGGGCCTGCTCACATGCCCCCAAATTTTAACATCTTTCTGTATCTCACGGCATTGTAAACTGACATGATGCTGGAGGCTGACATGAGCAGTATCAAGTCAGAGGTTTAACAAATTCAACAAAGCTTTGGACCTTTCCCAAGTATCCACTTACCTTAGAATTGGAAGTTCTAATTCTGCAAACCTGAATAAAAGTCGATGACTGCATCAATTGATTAATTGATAATAATTTCTTTTATTATTATTATTTTTTAAAATAATTATAACTTTTTATTGACAGAGCCCATGCCTGGGTAATATTTTACAACATTGTCCCTTGCACTCACTTCTGTTCCAACTTTTCCCCTCCCTCCCTCCACCCTCTCCCCCAGATGGCAAGCAGTCCTATACATGTTAAATATGTCACAGTGTATCCTAGATACAATATATGTGTGCAGAACTGAACAGTTCTCTTGTTGTACAGGAAGAGTTGGATTAATTGATAATAATTTTGTAAGCACTTAGAATGTACCAGTCATTATCTTAAGTTCTGAGTAATAAAAAAAGGCAAAAACATGACCCCTTTCTTTAAGGAAGCTATCTGTCCTGAAGTCCATTGGTATGAGGTTCTTTTCTTACTGGGGGAGATGAAAACCCTCCTCTGAATAAGGGCTGGGGTAGAGTTCCTAGCTGGTTCCCCCTCTGGGGATTCTTCAAGCAGGGGTATCTTTAAGGATTCTTCCAATGGGAGTAGCCCATTTTGGAGAATCAACATCTGGGAGCCTCTGGCTTCCACCTTCAAGAGCAAAGATGGAAGATTCCCCTTGGGGTGGCTGAAGGAAAGGATTCTGGGAAGGCATTTTTCATCACATCCCTATTCCTCCTTGCTACCTTAAAGACTTCAAAGTCCTTGGAAGAGATCCAATATCTTCTCTCTTGGGTGAGTTGAGTTATCTCACTCCCAATGGGAGAGCTCCTTCATTTTGTACTGTTTGGTATATATTCCCCAAAGAAAACCTTTTCTGATTTCACTCTTGCTAATTTGTTTAAATGGGTTTCTTTGTTATTTGTTGTGTGCTGATTATGGAACTCATATTTAATGGGGAAGGAGTCAAGCTTGAAATATAGAGCTTAGGGTCTCCTTGTCCCCTTCCCCAAATGACAAAGTATCCAAAGTTAGATGGAACTCAATTATATCCCCTAGACAAACAATATTTAAGGGAACAGCTAGTTTTGCTTCTAACCTGGTAATCCCTCTCTCTCTGAGGAGCACAGAATTAGGGCTTCTGACCTTTAAGGGGAAGATAAGATGTATCTGACCTCAACTGGGACAGGAAACCAGAGAAGTCCATTATATGTACATTATCTCATGTGATCCTCCCAACAATCCAACGAAGCAGGAGAAATTATTATCCCCATTTTACAGATGAGCCAATTGAGGGAGGCAGAATTTTAGTGATTTGCCCAGGATCACCCAGTTAGTAAGTATCTGAGGCAGAATTTTAACTTGTCTTGCTGACCTACATTTCTTTGGCTACCCCTCTATTATTTTTTTTAAGTTACTCTTTTTGCAGATAATCTATTTGGTCACTCTCTTGGAGGGATAATAGCTTTGCCAGCTGCAGGTGTTTATGTTGCTTCTTGTCAAAAATAATTGTCTTCTCATACCCCTTATATCTCTTCACTGATTGTTGGGTCCCACGCACTTGGGATGCTGGGGAAGGGGAGGGGGTTGCTCCATTATTCAGCGATATGGCTGGGTTGGGAAAATGTGTGTTCAAAAGATGGGCTGGGATCCCAGGGAACAGCTGGGGACTATTGAGAACGCTGAACATTTCCCAAATGGAATTCTGCTGGCTTTCTTCCTTCTCTCCCATTTTGGGCCCTGATCACTGGCCTCTGGGGGAACCTGTCCAAGGCTATATGGTTCACAACACTCAAAGAAATGATAGCCTGAAGATAATCAAACTTCAGAACTTCATGGGAAAAGGGCAGATAATTTAAAAAACACAACAATAACAACACTAGTTAGCATTGCTGGTGTTAACTAGTACAGTTAGGTGGGGCAGTGGATAGAATGCTAGGCCTGGAGTCGGGAAGATTATTCTTCCTGAGTGCAAATTTGGCTTCAGACATTTCCAAGCTGTGGATTCTGGACAAGTCACTTCATCTTATCTACCTCGGTTTCCTCATCTGTAAAAGAAGCTGGAGAAGGAAATGGCAAACCATGCCAGTATTCCTGTCAAGAAAACCCAAATGGGGCCACCAAAGGTCAGATGTGACTGAAATGATGAAAACAAAAATGTCTGTAGTATTTTAAGGTTTGCAAAGTACTCATTTGATTCTCACACTAACCTTGTGAAATAGAAGGTGTTATTATTCATGTTTCAGATGAAGGAACTGAAGCAAGATTCAAATTCAGGATTTCTTGACTCCAGACTCTCTATTGTGTCACATAGCCAGGACATAGGACAGACTGTCAGTGTGGAGAAGAATCTTAGAAAGGAAAATGTTACAGTTGGAAGGGGTCTGAGAACATCAATTATCCAACCTGAGAGAGCCTTAAAATATGGAATATTAGAACACAATACACAGAATATTAGAACAGGGAATGACAGAGCTGAGAACTCTCTCTCTCGTGTCACATAGCTAGGATGTAGAACAGATTGTCAGTGGGGAGAAGAACAGAACATGCTACAGCTGGGTGGAACCTTAGAACATCAATTATCCAAGCTGGGAGAGACCTTAAAATACGGAATATTAAAATAGTACACAGAATATTAGAACAAGAATTACAGAACTGAGAACTCTTTCCCTATTGTGTCACATAGCTAGGACACAGGACAGACTGTCAGTGTAGAGAAGAATCTTAGAACTGAAAATGTTACAGTTGGGAGGACCCTTAGAACATCAATTATCCAACCTGAGAGAGTCTTTAAAAATATGGAATATTAGAACACAGTACATAGAATATTAGAACAGGAAATGAAAGAGCTTAGAGGGCCCTTAGAACCCAAGAAAATATCCAAGCTTATAAGGACCTTAGAACCTTAGAATTTCAGGGAATTAACTGAGAAGCTTAGAACATGGGACATGGAAGAACAGAACTAGAGCTCTCTAGAACACAGATTGATTTCAAAGATTATTTATAGCTAGGCCAGATCTTAGAGCTAATCAAGTCCTTCCTGGTTACAGATTAGATTTGGGGGGAGCTTGCCCAAACTTCCCCTATGAGCTGGTTGCTGAGCCCATAGTCAAACCCCAGTTTCTCCATTCCATGCTTCTCATTGTTTGATGGCGCATTGGATGGTTTTGATATAAGGAAGACCAGAATTCAAATCTTGCCTAAGAGACTTACTAGGGATGGGAACCTGGGCAAATCACTTCACTGCTGACAACCTCAGTTTCCCCATTTATAAATTGAGAACGTAGGACTGGAAGGTATTAAGTTTTCTTCCACCTCTTTACCACGGGGATCAAAGCTCTGGGCTGCTCAATAGTGCAAAGCTTAGCATAAAACAAACCATTTCTCTGGTCTTCCCATAATGCCTAGTACAGGGTTGGGGAATAAAGGGCATCGGAAGGCAGGAGAATCCAGTACTTGTTACATTTCCCAGTCTGTGCTCAGCCCTGGTCAGGGAGGGAGCAAAGTCCTTCCTGAGTTACCCCTTTATGGGATGGTGGAAATAGTGGTTTGGTAAGGATTGACCACTGGGATTGACCTCTAAAAGTCTGGAGTTTGCCTCCAGCCTCAGACTCTGACTGTGTGAACTTGGGCAAGTAATCCACCTCTGTCTGCCTGAGTTTCTTCAACTATAAAATGGGGATACTAATAGCCCCTACCTTCTCAGGTAGCTGTGACGATCAAATGAGATGATCTCTATAAAGCACAGTGACGAGCACATAGTAGGTGCTATATTACCATCATTTTTATGATTATCACCCCCTTCCATCTTCCCCTTCACAGTCATTCTGGGGCAGAGCTAGGGAGAGTTTGCAAGTCATGGCTGCCTGGTGTAGGAGGGGCATCTGGAGAGCTGGCGACCCAGCCTGCTTATGCAAGAGGAGCTAATTGAGAGTCAAACCTCGTTGTTGGAAGAGTTTTTTTGGTGTTTGACCCTCAAAGTATTTCTCAATAAAATCAGAGTACATAGTTTACTCTCTGTGACTAGAGATAAAATACAAAGGAGCCTTGACTGCCAATGCCTAATTGGTTGCACATGGAAGAAAACCCTGCTTCCCCTCCTTCTCCTCCTTCTCCTTCTTTCCCCTGCCTTGCCTAATTCTTCCCCTCTAAGATCTGGGAGACCCTGGGAAGAACTACCGAATCCCCCCATACAGCCTTCCCCATTCTGTCCTTCTACTTGTTTGTGCTAATGAAAAAAGCCAGATCCAAAGCAGATTTTCTTTCCTTTAATGCACCCACTGGTTCATTCAACAAATGCTGAAATGCTTACTCTATATGGAGCAGTCTGGCAGGCATTTGGGTACAAAATTTAGAAGAGACAAGGTTCCCACCCTCATTGAGTTTATCCTAAATGGAGCCATAACTTTATGGGGAAATGGGGGCTTTGCTTCAGGTGGGATCACAGTGGGAAGTTCCCCAAGTTGCCATGCAAAGTTCACAGGCTTAGAATCAAAGAGTGGCCCTGGGTCATGACCTAGAAGCCATAATGACCCCGACTCATAATATTTAGAAGCCAAGATTGACTCTGGGTCATGAACTACACAGACCTAGTACCCAAGAATGACCCAGGATTATGAACTAACTGAACCTAGAATCCAAGAATGACCCTGGGTTGTGAACTAAACAAACTTAGAACCCAAGATTGACTCTAGGTGATGAATTACATAAACCTAGAAGACAAGAATGACTTTGGGTCATGAGCTATACCAACCTAGAACCCAAGATTGACCATGAGCCATAAACTACATAGACTTAGAACCTAAGAATAACCCTGGGTCATCAATGAAACAAGTCTAGAACCCAAGATTGACTCGGGATCATAAACTACACAGACCTAGAACCCAAGAATGAGCCTGGCTTATAAACTACATAAGCCTAGGATGCTCTTCCTTTCCATCTGCACTTCTTCCCAGGTTCCTTGAAAACGCAGATAAAGCACTACCTTCTGCACAAAGTCTCTCCTGATTTTCCCAGATACTAGTACTTTCCCCTCTCCATTACCTTCTATTTTTTCTCTCTCTTGAATATCCCTATTCAAAATTTATGCCTTTCACAAAAGGATGCAAACTTGACTGATTTGCTTTTATCTTTTTGCCCTCCAGAACTTACCATGGTGCCTAACACAACAGTAGGTGCATAATAAATGTTTGTTGATTGATTAGTCAATGGAGGGATCAGTCTAGCTAAATGTGGAAAGGTGCATCACCCATTTTACTATTGTGATGGGGATGCAGGGATAAGTTAAATGCATGAACCAGACAGAACTAGATAGAAACCTACTCCAATTCAAAGACCCAAAATCAGATAATTTACCTCCTGATTTAATAGAAGCCACTGGGACTGTCCTGTTTCCTCCCTGAGAAGTTAGAAGATTTCTGGAAGTCAAGTGCCCCAAGTCTGCTCTATTCAAGATTTGGTTGTAGATGTTTGGGCTCAGAAAGAGTTGGGGAATGGCTGATGACAACTTGAAGACTTGGAAGGCCCATCCTGAGGAACACTGGCTAGCTTTGCTTTGCTCAGACTCAGAGGGCAGAATGGGGAATAATTTTTTTTGGGGGGTGCTGGATATTGGGAAAAACTTTCTAACAGTGGGAGCTGTCCTAACTTGGGATTGGCTGCTTTGGAAGGCAAGAGATCTTCAAGCAAAGCCATGCCCCCCAGATGGCTTTTAGAGAGAGAAGATTCTGTTTTTTGTAAAGACCCTGGTGAGGGGATCTCTAAAAGGGGCTTCCCTGCTGCCAATTATACAGATGAAGAAACTGAGGCCAGAAAGAAAAGGTTCAGGGGATGCTAGATTTACAGTTTTGTTATGTTGAACTTCTTGGGACCATGGAGAAGAACAGGAATTTCCCATATCCTCCTTTTTGCACTTCTTTCTTTCTTGTCTGCTTTCTTTATTCCTCAAGTCTCTAAAAGTAAAGTTTTTGGTTGATATTGAATTATTTCTTTTGTGCTGTACACTGTTTTGCCTGAGAGAGAAAATGAGACATAGCAGAAGATCTGGATTTTATTATTGCTTCAGTGCCTCATATATACAATTGATAAACTCAATGACCTCCAAGGCCTTCTCCATCTCTAAGCTATGATCCTATTACTGTTGTTATCATCAGCAGCAATCACTGTGTGAATTCAGTGAGACACAAAATTTAGGGAAGAGAAGATATCGTTTCCTCCTGCTTAGGACATAGTCAATTCAATTCAATTCAGTTCAGCTCGCCTCAATTCGATTCCACACAAACATTTTTAAGAAGGTCCTGTGCCGGGAGCCAAGCTACAAACACAAAAATCCAAGCAGTCCCAGTTTCAGATCAGTTATTCACTCAACAAATGTGTTTATTGTTTGCTCTTTGTCAGGCCCTGAATGAGGGGTTTGGGATATAAATACAAAGAGTGAGACATTTCCCAAGAGCACGCATCCCAGCTGACACTGAAAGGGGGAACAAGCCTTCTGCTGAGGATTGCTGATTCTCTGAAGTACTGAATTCGAGTCCACATCCTCTGCTTTGAGGAACTAGAGAGAGATTGGCAATCCTCTTTCAGGGCGATTGTCCTCAGTGGGCTGAAAGGCTCCTGGGGCTTGGCGTGCTATGGCTTCTCTCGGCCACCAGTCCCGGCTTGCCATCTTCCTTCCCATCAGTCCCTTCTTTTTCTCCTCATTGTGGTTGGAAGACCTTGAGCAGGATTCGGGGGAGGATGGAAGACAGGAAGGATGGAGGAGTTGTGTAATCCCTGACCAAAGGGAAGGAAGAAAAGTCTCTTCATTGCATGATGGGAAAAGGGGCCCAGAGGAAAGAACATCTGGAGCCATAAATCGGCTCAACAAGTGGAGATGAGTGAGATTGCGGTGGAAGCTGCCATGATGCCTCAAGGCCCAGCCTAGAATGGAAAGGATGAGAGCAGGAAGAACACGGCAGAGGGGCCTTTCCCAAAGTCTGCGTGGACCAGTAGTGTGATCATTGGGCCCTGGGCCGGCTCACACATCCTCTGTCCCCTGCCCTTCCCCTGGGCTCTCTGCCTCTGAGAAGTGGGGCTTTCACTGCAGGGCTCCCTCAGAGTGCCTGGAGAATAGAGTGACCCTGAATTCTCAGAGGCTGTGGAATAAGAGTCCTGGCAGAAACCCCCAAGTTTAAAAGCTCCGAGATCAGAATGGACAGAGTTACTGAGCTCTTCCTTATCCCAGAGAACCACAAGTTCCTAGATCTTGTCCTTTGTTTCTCTATCACATCTTCTTGTGGACTTGTCTCCTTCTCTCCACCACTTTAACGTGGGTCCTTATTCCCTCTCCCTTGGAATATTGCAAGAGTCTGTTGATGGTCTTCTGACATCGTCTCTCCCATCTCCCCTGAGTGTGGAGTCACAGTCTGTCCTTAGCTCTGCTGGGACTCACCGTCCCATGCTCTTTCTGGCCCATGCTTGCTCCTTAAGCCCCGCAAGGCCCCTCTCAGCACCATTTGGTCTCCTTTTAGACGCCTTCTGGAGTTACAAGAAGTTTTCCAGGAGCACTGGCTGCAAACCCAAGGGGCTGCCCTGAGTGGTGGTGAGTTCTGCTTCCTGAAGGCCTTCAGACAAGGCCCGGATGGGGGACCTATGGAGGAGCGGAGCCTTCTTGGATGAGGGCAGGGCTGGAAACCTTCTGTGGCCTTTTCAGAGCAGAGATTATGGACTTCCGTTTCCCTGTGAGGCTTGTTTTGAGAGACAAACGCTGGGCAGAGACATCAGGAGCTGCAGGACCCCTCATACTGCTGACCCCCAGCCCTCATTTCTGCCCGTTGAACTGGACACACCCCCTTCTCCCTTTCTTTGCTCCGAAGCCCATCTCAGTCACTCTCATCTATGTGAAGCCTTTCCTGATTTACCCAGGGTCAATGGCTTGTAAGGTTCTGAGGCAGGATTTGAACTCAGATCTTCCCCACTCCACATCCTGTGGGCTCTGACTGCGCTACCTCATGGCCCGTTCTTGGGTTCCTCCCAGCTCTTCCATTTCACGTTCTGAAATCCTTCCTGCCTGGGACATGGCCTTTTCTAAGGTTCTTTCCGAAGCTCTGCACCCGGGAAGGTGATAAAGGCCAGCTGAGAAACCGAGGCACAAAGAAGGCTCTCTGGGATTGGTTTTTGGCTCTGGTGCAGCATCTGGAGCTGCCGGGCGGCAGCTGCCAGGGAATTCTGGAACGGGTCGGGTGGCCGCTGAGGGGGGACATGCTGAGCCAGAGACATTTGCTCCGGGTTTTATGTGGAGCCAAGTTCTCTCCTGGATAGGGAAGAAACAAATCCCTCACAGAACTGCCTTCCTTTTGGGGGGAAGGCTAATAAAGCGGGGCCGGCCTGCACGGAGGAAGCAAAGAGATGGCGCACAATCTTGCCTCCCTCCGTGTGCCACACTCCCATCGGCCATATCCTGTTTCTCGCATTTTCTGGACCCAAGAACTAGTCCAGCTGCAGTTCTGTGAGCTTTGCACCTTACCCTAAAAGTGCGTCCTGTGCAGTTCTGACATCCTGGGGAAGGGACATGGGCCATTGTCAAGAGCTGGTGGATTCTTCAAAATGGGCAATGTCAGAACTGGGAGGGGTCTTAGAACAGGGGATGTCAGGGCTGGGAGGGGGCTTAGAACAGGGGAGGTCAGGGCTGGGAGGGCCTGAGAACAGGGGAGGTCAGGGCTGGGAGGGCGCTTAGAACAGGGGATATTAAGACCAGGAGGACCTTAGAACAGGGAATCCATTTCTTTTTCTTAGAGCATCAGACCTGGAAGAGACCTTAAAACAGAATTTTTAAAATCTTCAGAGTTAGAGCTGGAAAAGCTATTAACATGAGAACATGGGCCCCAATGGATTGTGCAATCTAGGGCTTCAAGGCTGGTGCTTGGAGGGACCTTTAAAATGGAACATATGAGCATGGAATATCAGAGCTGGGGAGGACATTAAGGACTATCATAATATTCCACTGCCATTAATCAAGTGCTTTAAGGCTTCCAAATGGCTTTAGATTCACTCTCTGATTTGGCCTTTATCATAGCTCTGTAAGTAGCAGAAGAATCGTTGCTGTGGTTGTTCTCCCGCAGTCAGGTAGTGCAGTGGGTAGTGCACTGGGACCGGAGGCAGGAAGACCTGAATTCAAAGCTGGTCTCAGACCCTTATTAAGCTGCATGGCCCTGGATAAGTCGTGTCATCCTGTTTGCCTCAGTTTCCTCATCTGGAAAATCAGCTGGAGAAGGAAATGGCCAACCGCTCCAGTATCTTTGCCAAGCAAACCTCACATGGGGTCCATGAAGAACAGGATGTAACTGAACAACATATAAAAGGCATTTCACTCTTATCCCATCCATATAAATTAGATAGAGTGAAAACTATTATTCCCTTTTGTACCCATAAGGAGATTGAGGTGCATTTGACTTATACATACAGTATAAGTATACATACAGTAAACTCCAAAGCCAAGATGGGAACGTTGCTCTCTGGGAAAATGGCTCCCATCTCACTTCCCGCTCAGCTCCATCTGGATCATGGGAGACAGGGAGTAAAAACCTGACCCTCTTCAAGGCTCTGCCTCAGGCTAGTTCTGGGTGGTGGTTTTTGAAAGTAATTGTAAACACGCTCTCCCCAAACTCTGTGCTGACAGGATGTCCACCGTGAAGCCGTCGGGGGTGTCCGGGCCAACTAATTGTGCTCACCCGGAGACATCTGATGGGCAGCCTGCCCTTCGAAAAGACGGTGCTCAAGGAGGTAGAAGCCTCAGCGTGCACCGAGTCTGGAAGGATGGCCTTCCGCCAGGGTGTGTACAACGCAGAGGGGTGATTATCTGATGCGTAAGAAGTTCTGGCATTATCTGGGGGACAAAACCTGAACCGTTTGCCTCTCTCCCCTGCTTCCCCCTCCTCCCAAATTTCAATCCCTGTCTCTTTGAATAAGCCTAATTCCTTGCCTTAACGTCTGGGGGCTGCCCCGGCTCGCCGGAACAGCTGGCGAACAGCTGCCTCCCCCCTTCCCCGGCCTGGCCTCGGTCCCATTCACAGCTTCACCTTCCAATTACAGGTATTAACTGTAATCAGGCTTCTTGCAGAGAGCCTGGGGGAACCAGGCGGAAGGCAGTAAGATTGCCTCCACCTGGGTACCAGCGATGGCGGTGGAAGGTGGAGCTGCAGAGGTGAGAACCTCGGCCGCCCATGTCCAGGCCCAGATTCTGAAGGGGTTTATGTACATCACTTCCCATTGTACCCCTTAAAACCCTGCCACCGTCCCACAGCTTTGGGTGCTGCAAGAGGCTCCAGAGTCTGAGGGCGGAACCTTTCTGTCCTTGTCTTTGAGGCAGAAACAGAATTTTTAGACTTTTTAGAATTGCAAGGGAGGCATTTATTGCTGAGAAAGTCAATCCCCATCAATAGTCATTGAGTGCCACAGGCAGACACGCCACAGCATCTTCAACATGTGGCCATGAAACGTTTTCCTCAAGATTTCCAAAGAGGAGGAGCCCATTCCCTCCAACAGCAACCCATTTTGTTTTTGCTTAGCCCTAAACATCAAGCCTAAATGGGTCTCTTTCCATCCTGGTTTTGCCCTCTGGGGCCAGACAGAACAGTCAGCCTCCTTTCCCATTAGTCTTTGGAATAATTGAAGCCGATTGTCATATCCCCAGGAGTTTTCTAAGCCACAGATCCCTCTTTCCTTCAGAGGGACCCACTGTGAAATGGCCCACTCATCCCATCCTATTTGCCCTTACTTATCCATGTCCTTCCTCAAATGGAAACACCCAGAATCCTCTCTTCTTGTTCCTCGTTGCTCTTTTTATTACAGTCTTCCGAAATTTCCCCGCCTGAGGATTTTATGGTCTGAGACAGGATCCAGAAGGGCTACACTTCCCTATGTCTGAGAGCGTCACCTCTCCTTTGCAGCTCAAGGTGGCGTAACTTTTCCCCCTTAATTACCTCCAATTTATCTTGCCTATATCTCAATGACATGCAGCTGTGTGCATATTCTCTCCCTCATTAGAAGGGGAACTCATTGAGAATAGGGATTATCCTTTGCTTTTCTTTGTATCTTCAGCGCTTAGCACAGTGTTGGGTATACAGTAGATGCTTAATAACATGTTAGATTTTTTTTCTTATTGTTTGTTTTTCATTCTTGAAGAGGATCAAGGACATCATGTCTTGGTTTGCTTGTGAATTGAATTTAAGCGAGTGTCACAAAGTCAATAATTACTTTTTCCTTCAAAATCACCAAAGACCATGGTAAGAGAACAGGCAAGATGGTTGATGGGCCAAATGACAGTTAACAATATATTGCCCTCTTGACTCATCCCCCAAATCTTTTTCAGACACAGTCTTTAGGCAATTACTTAATCTTCTGTACTCCAGGTTCCCCCTCTGTAAACGAGGGGTTGGACTACATGACTTCCCTTTTAGTTTATCGATCCTATGAATCCTCAGATTTTTCAGATTCAGGACAAAGGCCATTAAGGACGTTCAGAAAGTTTTGAAAATTAGACTCAGTCTTGCACTATTTCACAGAAAACTGTTTTGCATGTTGGGGCAAGAAAATCCACTTTATTGCAATCTAAAAGAAAAGTCACTAAAGGGGTTTACCCAGTATATTTGTTGCAAACCCAGGCAGGGAGAAGTATCCGTTGGCCCG
Source organism: Sarcophilus harrisii (assembly GCF_902635505.1). Lineage (NCBI taxonomy): Eukaryota > Metazoa > Chordata > Mammalia > Dasyuromorphia > Dasyuridae > Sarcophilus > Sarcophilus harrisii. Next base: position 21,296,472 of record NC_045429.1, on the reverse strand, counting down.
TAGAGTAGGGTGTGGCATTATGGGGCAAGAAGGCTTTGGAGGAAACCATTTCCTACGGGCAGAAATAAGATCGAAAAGGCCCACAGAAGTCAAGCTGTGGAGGGCCACAGCTATCAGGCCGAGGCTGCTATATTTTATCCTAGAGGTGTGGAGGACCCTGAAGCTATTTCAGAAGAAAGCTCCCAGGGTCAGACCTCACCTTCCCTCTGATGTCACTGGCAGGAGGACGGCTTCCAGATTAGGAAACTCTCACCACCAACGGATAGGGAAGGCACTTGCTCTGTGACTGTTATTCAAAGATTTCTTCAAGGACACGGAGAAATAATTAATTAGACAATTTACCCAGGGACACACAGCCTGTGCATAACAGAGCTCTGATTTTTCTGCAAAATAAATGAACTTTCAAAAGAACAAGAACAACCACAATGAAGGACACATGTGGATTTCGAATCCTCCTCCTCCTCCTCTCAGACCCCAGCGAAGGCTGAGTATTGGATGACTTGGACTTGTTAGGACTTGGGAGAGAATATTGTGATTCCTGCCATCCCTTGATTTCAGACCTAGAGTCTGTTTACATGTTTCCTATGTTGCTTGGACTTGGTGTTCTCTGGTACCATAAACTCAGATGATCTTTGGTGCAGTCCAAAGGTTCAGAAGAGTTTTTTGATTCGAGATGTCATCTTTGTTGTTATTGTTCGGTTGTTTTTCAATTGTGTCTGACTCCTCCTGATCCCACTTAGGGTTTTCTTGGCAAAGATCCTGCAGCGATCTTCCATTTCCTTTTCATTAGGATCATACAGCTAGGAAGTATCTGAGGATGGATTTGAACTCAGGGAGACGAGTCCTCCTGACTCCAGGTCTGGTGCTCTGTGCCCCATGGCACCCCTCATAGAGACCACCTTCTCTTCCAAAGACCTGAACGGAGAAAGCCTTTTGTTGCTCAAGACCACCCAGTGAGCGTGGCCGACTCTCAGTCAGTGCTGGGAAGAGCCTTGACTGGCATTTGAGATATGCCTTCAAATACCAGCTCTGAGCTTTCCTCCAGGAGCTCAGTTTCCTTATTTGTAAATGAGGAGGTTGGACTACAAAAATCTCTAGTATTTTCTCTAAGAAACTATTTTCTGGCTTGAATAATTGACACCTTTAATAACCCAATCAATTGACCAAAAAGCATTTATGAGGTGCCCACTTTATGCCCTCTGCCAAAGGCTGGGGATACCAAGACTCCAAGGAGTTTGCATATCAATGGGGGAGACACCATTGCCCACAAAGAAGTGGAAGATAGTTTGGGGCTGAATGCACAGAGAGCTGAGGTGGAGGGATCAGATGGAGCTTCAGGTAGAAAGGGGTTCCTCTGCATCTTGAAGGAAATCATGGATTTCAAGAGATGGAGATGAGGAGGAAGTGCCTTCCAGGTGTGGGGGACAGCTGGGGCAAAGGCGTGGCGGTAGGCTAGGGAGTGCTGGCTGTGTTTGGAACAGAAAGGGAAGATGACACAATTTCAGGTCTGGAAAGAGTCCTCAGTGGCGAGATTCTAGGGAATCCCTGAACAAGTATTCCTTCTCCAGCATCCAGCTAGGATCTACCTTATGCTTGAAGGCTTCCAGGGAGGGGGATCACACAATAACCTGGCATAGGGACTAGATTTAGGATCAGGAAGTTCTGGATTCATATCTTACCTCTGACATGTGCTAAGTGTGTGAACTTGGGTGAATTATTTTCCTGAGCCTCAGTTTCCTGTAAAATGGAGTTATCATCATCATCATCATCATCATCATCATCTTCATAACACTTTCATGGAGTTCTGGTGAGGCTCTGACATATGTCAACTTTGCCTAAACAAACTTTAAAATTTTATTTATATGTTAACTGTTATTCCTCCTAAAATCTTTCAGAGAAGCTAGGTAGCACAATGAATGGAATAGCTTGGAGTCTGGACCTAAGTTCATATCCAGCCTCAGACATTTACTAGCTGTGTGACCCTGGGCAAGTCCCTTAACCCCAGTTGCCTCGGCAAAATAAAATAAAATAAATAAAAATAAAAAGTATAATGATTAGAAGAATATAAATGGAAACAACAACAAAAATGAATTGAAACTAAATGGTGGAATGACTAAGCTTATTTCCAAAGAAGAGATCTAGGAAGGTATCTTCCTTCTTTCTTTGCAGAAGTGGGAAATTACACATATGGCATACTGAATAGGATGTCCTACTTTTTTTTTGTTCCAATTTTTCCCCTCCTTCTCCCCACCCCCTCCCCTACATGGCAGGATGACCAATACATGTTAAATATATTAAAGTATAAATTAAATACAAAATAAGTATACATGTCCACACCGTTATTTTGCTGTACAAAAAGAATCGGAGGATGCCCTACTTTGTTGATGTATTAGCTACTTTTACTGAATTGTCTTTTCTTCCTTTTTATTATTATTTTTAAAATAAGTGTTTACTCTGGAAGGGAAGCAGAAGGATTAAAGTATATAATGGGAATGTTGGTGCTGTAAGAACAAAAGATAGGATATATTTTTAACAATTGGCCCACATGGTTTTTAATTTCTCTTCTACATTGAGATCTGTGTTCCTTTCTTTCTATGATTCTATGTCAGTGACACATTAACTCAATAGACTGGCCATCCAAGTGTCCTCTGGATTACTCTACTGCATAAAGGAGTTGTTTTCTGTGTTGCTGAAAACAGATCTTACATGGTGTTGTTGGTTTTTATAAATCACAAATTCTAATGGTCTTTATTAATGTGTTTGTGTATTTTACATTTCCAGATTGCTCTCATTTTGTGAGAGGCAATGCAACAAAACAATTAAATAAAACTAACATCCTAAGTGTCCTCGTCTATGATCATTACCACGATCATTACCATGAGCCACGACAAAACAAAAACATCCAGATAATCCATTCTCTGGCTTGGTCAATTACAGATTCTCCTTAACTGTTCTCATTCTACATAATAATAATAAAAATAATGATAATAATAATAATGAACACTTCTATAGCATTCACTATATGCCAGCCATTGTGCTAAGTGCTTTCCAAATATTATAAATACAAATATTTTGTCCTTACAATAATTCTGGGAGGCAGACATTATTATTAACTCCATTTTACAAAAGAGAAAATTGAGGCAAGGGGCAGCTAAGTGGTGCAGTGGATAGAGCATCAGCCCTGAAGTTAGGAGGATCTGAATTCGAATCTAGCCTCAGACACTTAATACTTCCTAGCTATGTGACCCTGGGCAAGTCATTTAACCCCAATTGCCTCAGCAAAAAAAAAAAATTGAGGCAAGCAGAATTTAAATGATTTCCTTAGGGTCACATAGCTAGCAAGTGTCTAAGGCTGGAACTTAATTCTTCCTGACTCCAGGCTTGTTGCTCTCTCTCTTGTGCTGCTGCAATCTCTTGTCCACCTATGGATGGAAAATTCATCTTCTGAGCTCCACAGAAAAGGAAAGCAGGACCGTGCCAGCTGTGTGCAAAGCTTTGCCATCCACGGTGGAGCTGATTGTATCTGTGAGATGCCATTGGTTACAGAACTATATCCCCAGAGGTTGGTAATATAGTGCTAGATGCCTAGGGGTGGAGGAAGTATTCAAATTTCCTGTTAAATAGCCAATAATTTGGCTATTTAATTGCAAGCAAAGTGGATTTGATTCTGGCTAAATGTCTGTAAATTTGAGATGACTTCCTTTCTGGTGGTACAGATCATCACCCTTTTACCCCTTCTCATCCTGGGGACTTTCTGTCTTTCCAAAAGCTCTCCATGAAAGATCTAAGACAATACTGGACTCCTACCTGGATCCCTTAATATTCCAGAGTACCAAGGATACACTTAGAGTCACCATTTGCTATCTCTCACCCTTGGCACATGGGTAGCCAGCCTTTTTTTTCTCAATGATTCATGTCCTCCAAGAAATCTTTGAGGACACTTCTTACAAACAGGTAGGTCATCACTGGGAATAAAAAGCAACCCCCCTAAGTCTACACTTGATCTTCTCTTTTGCATTTTGGATCACTTGTAATTTAAATATTTTGAGGGAGGGATTATGGCTATAATTTGTAGGGACTTTGGGATACTGATGCTAAAGGAAAGTTTTTTTTTTTCCCCAGCAGAAATCAACTGGGGATTTTTGCAAGTGCTAAGTGATTTTCCCAGTTCACTCTGTTCTTTTTCTGACAGTTATATGTTGGGCTTGATTCAGGTTAGGAAGCATCTTGTATTCTTGGCATCTTGTGAGCACTTAATAAAAACATGGTGATTCATTGGTTATCTAAAGTTATTTTAGGGGCTAAACTCCCCGAGATGTTCATCAACTGCATATAATTGCCTAGTTTAAGAAGTGTTATCCACTCACTTTGTTTTCCTTATACGTAGGTCATCCTGATGGAGTTCCTATTGGGTTCTGGACTCAATGCAATGACAGTTTATCACTTGAATACAGGAACATCTGGAGAACCCTCCTATCACTTGACTACAGGAACAACTGGAGAACCCTTCTATCGATCAGGAATCTTTTCTTTTGTCCTATTTGAAGGACTTCTTCTATGACTTTGGAAACCCTCTTTGGGGAGCACTATCTCCTCCTGAGATGTCTTATCATGTTGTACAAATAGACCTGGATTCTCAAAGGTTATACCAGTAGAGTACAAGTCATTTGGCTCAGATAAAATACCCTTTGGGGGGGGCACAGAAAGAACTGAGCAGGTATGATTGCTGAGCCACTATCAGTGATATCTGAAAGATCATGGAGAATAGGAAAGGACTGGAAAAGGGCAAATGTCCAGATTTTAAAGAAATGGTAAAAAATAGAGTCTACACACCAGAGGTCAATGAAATTGACCAATTCCTGGAAAAATCCTAGAGTGAATTATTAAAGAGATGATAAGGGAAATTCTAGGAAAGGAGGTGATGATTCCAAAGAGTCAGCATAAATTTATCAGGAGCAAAGGTTAGGTCAGATTAACCTTCTTTCCTTTTTTATCAGTCACTTAAGTGGTTGACAAGGAAATGCCATAGATATAATCTATGCAAAACATTTGGGAAAGTGCTCGGTACTTTTTTCAGTAACCCCATTTAGGGTTTTCTTGGCAAAGATGCTATGGTGGTTTTGCCAACTCATCTTACAGAGGGGAAAACTGAGGCAAACTAGGCTAAGTGACTTGCCCAGGGTCACATGGCTAGTAAGTACTCAAGGCCAGAGGAACATGAGTCTTCCTGATTCTTGACCCGTTATTCTATGCCCTCGGTGCCATCTAGCTGATCTTATTATTGTTGCCTAATACTATTATGGAAAAATGGAGAGATACAGTTTCATAATAATACAATTAGGTAACTATAGAACTAGCTTAATGGAGTCAAAGAGGAATCATCAATTATCAATTTGATGAGCTACAGAACCAGGCTCTGTGCTTTTTAACATTTTTATTGGTAACATACACAGAGCATCAACGGTGTACACAGCAAATTTGTAAATACCCTGGAGTATAGAGTCAGGATTCAGAAAATCCTGACATTATAATATTGGTCTGAATCTAAGAATATGAAATTCAGATGGGATCAATGCAAAGTCTCACATCTGGGTTCAAAGAAGGGGAAAGATTTCGTAAGGATGGAAAGATGAGGAGATCGATGTTCGAAAAGCACCTGGGATTTCAGTAGGTCAACAGTATGATGTAGCTGATGTGGAAAAGGAGGTGAAAAGTGGCCTGTGCTCTGCTCTGGCCGGATTCCCATGTGGAGAATGGCGTTCAGTTTCCACGCTCTGCTTAGGAAGGGTATTGATCAGCTACAGAGACAAGGGGAGTACTGCTCAAAGCTAAAAGAACTAGAGATGCTTACTCTGAAGAAGGGGGGGATCTGGAGGGGCATGAAAACTACGTTCAAGTATTTGAAAGACTGTTACACAAAAGATGTATTTGATTTTTTTCTCTTTGGATGCAAAGAGCTGGATCAGATTGCAAAAAGGGCAAATTTCGGCACTATGTTATAGTGAGAGCTGTCAAAGGCAGAATAGGCTGCCTGCAGTGGAAGTGGGTTCCCTCTCACTGGAGGGCTTCAACTCTTCTAGGAATGCTACAGGGGGATTATTTTGGGATCAGTTGGATTGGATGGTGGTTGAGGTCCCTTCCAACTAAAATTCTGTAGTCCTGGGATACAAACAGCCAAGTCCTGCTGAAATGCCAAGTCTTTGAGGGTAGATAAGCCTGTGGACATATGCCTGTGTAAAGGATCATTACTATAAGGTTGGATAAATATGATATTGAGATGATGATATAAACTGAGGGAGACTATGCACCAAAGCATGGAGGGACTGGGAGCTTTGTTCAATCCAATTCTACTAATTTAGGAATCATCGTTACATGCAAGTCGTTATTCTGGAAACTGAGTAAAGACAAAACAGCAGATTGCTGTGAAGGGCCTTGCATTCTACCAATTTGTATCCTCATAGTCTGAAGAGCAGAGACATGCACACAGAGAAAGAAACAGAGACCAAGAGATAGTGAGAGAATCACAGAGAGAGAGAGAGACATATACACAGACTCAGAGAAAAAAAGAGAATCAGAGAGAGGGAGAGAAACATATACATAGACTCAGAGAAAGAAAGAGATGGAGACCAAGAGATGCACAGAAAGAATCAGAGAGAGAGAGAGACACAGAGGGAAACACACACAGAGAGGCAGACAGATACATAGAACTGCTAGGAGGAAAGAGAAAGGCTTTTCTTAGAGGGTGCAATATGACATGAGTTGCCGAAAATCAGGGATTCTGTTGATGGAGGGAGGACTCTGCCTCTGTTGATGGGGGGAGGACTCTGCATCTATTGATGGGGGGAGGACTCTGCCTCTTTTGAAGTACACTTCCTATTAATATTATTATCATGTACATATACAAACTCAGAGCATTGGCCCTCTGACTCTGTCCTTCAAGAAATGTCTTTTGCTTGGATTCTCATCTCTGATCTCTTTATGAACACAGAATTAATTCTTCAAGGAGATTCTTGTGAGGGGGGGAGGATCGGGGAGCTCCCTCACATTCGATATTTTTTCAGTCCAATCAGAGTTGGTGCAATATCCTTGTTAGAGATGTTTACAGTGATGGAGCCGGCTCCTGGGGGTGGGAGGGTGGGGGGGCAGAGATGAATTAGGGAATTAGAGGCCAGCATTTCTATTTTTTCTTTACAACAGTTCATAAATCTGGTAATTACAAACAAAGGGGATTCTGTTACGGGTAAATACCATTTGAAATATAATTCCTCTAAATGTCTTTATTTCAGTTGTGAATTTTCAAAATTGTTGGAGTAATTAACAGGGCATAAAACAACTTTCCTCCTCTGGCTGTCCCCTTTCCTGAATGCAGCCCTTGTGGAGATCTGCGAGAAGGAACCTCAGAGTGCCTGTTTTGGGGACCCACTCTGGGATGTTATCGGGGCTGGGCAGGGGGCAGTCCGGGGGGTTGGGAAATGGGGATGCCTTAACAAGCAACATCCCTTCCCCCACCCAATCCTTCAATTCATGGGCTGCCATTTAATGTGCTTATTTTAGGTTTCTTATAGGCCTGCCTTGGAGAGTCCTTGGGGCCCTTTCCTTAATAAATTATAATAGAACTAGGTGCCCTTTGCAACAACAAAAGTGTTCGTTCTGTGGTGTTGAAATCAGAATTGTGCACACCCTCCCACCTCCTTTGCACTGACATCATGTTACTGGGACATTTTTGTAAATTTTCCTGTTTTTTTTTGTGCATCAGGTTTTCTTTTTCTCTGAGAAAGCTGTTCAACCCTGTGTTAAAAATACAGACCCCCATTCATGGAAGAAGCTTTGGTTCATGGCCAAAGAAATGGGACCTTCTACAAACCAAATAAGAGTCAGAGAAGAGAAGCTCAGACCTTTCCCTGCTGGTCCTCATCACTCACCTGCCTCCAAAGCGCCGCTCCCCTTCTCCTGCCCCCGACTCCACTTAACACCATTTTTCTTCATTCCACTTCACAAATGTTGATTTAGCGCCGACTAGGAGTAAAGCAGACCCCCTCCTGGATCATTACCTCGTCGTGGCAGAGGAGTTTGCACAACTCAGTGAAACTCTGAGCTATGTCATTCAGGGTTACTCAGGATGGCCACGTCATAGTGGGGGATTCTGGCGAAAGGAGAAGGAAATGGCAAACCTCCGGTATCTTGGCTAAAACTCCACTGACAGTATGGAGTGCCATGGGGTCATGAAGACTTGGACCCAACAGAATGAATCAACAACAGCAGTGTGTAAAGCATAGTTCTCAGTGTCAAGAAATTCATACAACTTAGATCAGAAGGTCTCCCATGGTCTCCTAGCCACCATTTTGCTCTGGTGTCCGGTTCCACCAAAATGCTCCTATTTTTTCCTCTTTTGTCAAACTTTATATTTCTAGTGTTTCTTTAACCAGTTTCTGTTTCAGATCTCCCTGTTCCTTGTCCATAGTCAGAATGACCCTGTAATCAACCAGTAATGGCCAACATTTCTTGGTTTTTCCTCTTGTTCTGTGCTCCTTCCTAGGCCTGAGGGCAGATAGATAGTTCTTAGGACCTTCCCAGGAAAAAAAAAAAAAAACATGGGATCATAGATTTTAGAATTGGAAGATGCTTTAGAAGTCATTAAGTTTAATCCTTTCTTTTTACAAAGGAGGAAATGAGGACTCAGAAGAAAAGAGGTTATGGATCTCATGAGCAGAGGCAGGACTAGAATCCCAGTCTGCTTCTACCAAAGATAGTCTAGTCCAATCCCTTTCCTAGCCCCCCACCCCCATAACCTCTCACTATTAAAAACCTTTCCTCTGAAATGACTTTCCACTTACTCTCCTTACATCATATATGTACATTTTTTGGTACATTTTCTCTCCATTTAGAATATAACCTCTTTAACGACAAGATTATACAATGATCAATTCTGATGGACGTGGCTCTTTTCAACAATGAGATTATTCAGGCTATTTCCAATAGATTTGTGATGGAGAGAGCCCTGTGCATCCAGAAAGGACTGTGGAAACTGAAGGTGGACCCCAACATAGTATTTTTGCTTTTTTGTTGTTGTTTGTTTGCTTTTTTCCCATTTTTTTCACTTTCTGATCTGATTTTTTTTTGTGCAGCAAGATAAATGTGGAAATATGTTTAGAAGAGCTGCACATGTTTAACCTATATTACATTATTTGATGTCTGGGGAAGGGGGAAAGTGAGGAGGGAGGGAGAAAAATTTGGAAAACAAGGTTTTACAGGGGATGAATATTGAAAACTCTCTGCATGGATTTTGAAAAATAAAAAGCTATTACAAAAAACCCCAGAAAATATCCCTCCCCCCAAATATAATCTCTTTAAGAATAACATACAAAGTCCTTCACCTGGCAGTTCAAATCATAACAATCTGGCTTCAGCCCATTTTTCCTAGGAGATTACTCATTATATCTGCTCAAGCATTCTATGCTCCAGCTAAACTAGACTGTGTAGTTTGAAGGTTGTCCTCCACGTCTGGAAACTCTCCTTTGTCACCTCCATCTTTTGAAACCCTGGATCCTTTCAAAACTCAGCTTTCCATTCACCTTTAAAAAGAGGTTGACCTGATGCTCCAGTCCCTTCCCCTGCATTCGGCCTGGGAGTAGTTGGTACGATGGATCTGTGTATGTGTTGTGGCTCTGAGTGGAGAGTGAGGTCCGTGAGCTGATTTGGGGTGGTCTCTGCTACCCAGCCCCTGGCAGATAGAAGGCCCTTAATGCATGTTTGTTTAGGTTACTTTCCAGAAAGTAAGGAATGGCTGGATGCACCAGGGTCTGGCCGGGTTAGGGACGGCCTTGTCCAGAAATGCAACAGGTCTGGGAAACCAGTCCCTGATCCCTTGCAACATCTGTATCCTTTTTCCAGCCGAAGGAGTTGGATGCACGGCTCTTGCGTGAGCTGTGCCTGTAACAGAATGATCCAGGGAACGGCCAAGATGTGCAGATCCTTGTGGTTTGGGCTAATGGATCTGCTGAATGTCTCCGGGTGGTTCAGGGAAATCTGAGCCCCATGGCCTGGGAGCTGAACCTTGGCGCCCAGTGCTCTGGGTGCCCCTCCCGAGCTGTGTCCGTTGCCTTCGGGCTGAGGGATCAAGGGCTATGCTTGCTCCCAGTGGACTGGGACCTAGTTGGGTTAACACTTGCAGCACCGGAAGAGGGAAGAGGCTACTTTTGGAGCCTCGGGATTTTGATTTGAATTCTGACTCAGAAATCTCAAAGAACAGCAGTTGTAGCCCAGCACAATAGGGAGTGATGTACTTAGAGAAAATTCTAAAGGCAAGCTTAATTTCCTAATTTGCTGTTCAAAAGTACTGTGGGCTGCCTCCTGGAGGAATGGGCTTTGCCCCACTACCTGTCTTCAAGCCAAGACTGCTGTTATTGTTCAGTTGTTTCAGTAATATCTGATTCTTCATGACTTCCTTGGAGGTTTTCTTGGCGAAGATGCTGGAGTAGTTTGCCATTTCCTTCTCCAGCTCATTTTACATATGGGGAAACTGAGGCAAACAGGGTTGAATGACTGCCCAGGGTCACATATTTAGAATCGAAGGTCTCCTGGAGCCACCGAATACTTAACTGCCCAAAGGTTTTCACTTCTCAGGTATATTGTAGTAGAAGGAATACTTTTTTGTCAATAAATTGGACTACATGGGGGAAGGACAGGAGGGGGGAGGGGAATAAGCACTAATTAAGCAGCTTCTATATGAGCTGCTTCTTGTACTAAGATCTTTTCCAAATCTGATCTCATTAGATCACTGAGATTTCTTCCAACTCTGAGATTCTGTGATTCTGGGCCTTTTTTGGTCCCCTATTTACTAGTGCACCCCCTTTCCAAATGACCTTGGATTAGTTTTATATATGCTCTCTCTATACTTGAATATGCATATATGTCTATTTGTATATAAATTGTTAGCTTAATTGGAGTATATCTTGGACAAAATGACTTTCATTTTTCATTTTCATTTTCATTTTTTTTGTGTGTCTGTATCTGGTAGAATATTGTTAAGTTATTTGTTGATTGTCCTCCACGTCTGGAAACTTTCCTTTGGTTTGCTGATCTTGCTTGGGTAGCCATGGACCATTAATTTGCCTGATTTGAACCTCAGTTTCTCCCTCTGTCCAATGCAGGGCTTGGTCTCTAAGCATCCTAGCATGTCTAAATACTTTGATCCTATCCCCTGACGTTAGAATGCTAATGGTAGCCAACCCATCTCGAGGGATACACAATACACCACCAAGGAAATTGCATCCCAACTCTTGAATCTGGCATCTTCCATGATGTCTTTTCTGGCCAAACTTTTCTCTTGCTTTACCACATTTGCTGCATTGTAAGCTGAGGGAAATGATGATTTTTCTCTTACACTAATAACCCATTTGTAATGTATTCTATATAGGCTTTTTATTTCCTCTTTTGAGTTTCAGCCCCTATAGGTTAGCCAGTCTCTGAAGGACAGGGCTGACAGATGAGAATGGACTAATCTTCAGAGTATGTGCTTCTTGATCTTGGGTGGAACCCCACCCAAATAGGAGACTTGACTTCTATTTAGAATATAAACAGAATCTAATCTAGATGAATTCCAGCCCTAAAGTATTAAGTCTATTACCTTGCACCTCTCCATTGGAGTTTAGCACAACCCAGTTCATAAAGAAGAAAACCAACTAGAGTAGTATAGCTAGAAATAGATCCTCTGTCCAGATTGCTGGAAGTTACTGAATCTCATGATCAAGCCATGTGCTCAGCAGAAAGAGCTGAAGACTTTTAGCTCATCTTCTCAGTAATGTGTCCACCCCCTCATTAACTGGTCACCAATCAAGGTTGATTTTCACTTATCGGGGCAACCCCATCTCCCTCTTTTTTTGGGGGTCACATTTGTTATTTTTAGTTTTTAATTTATTATTTATTTAACTTTATTTTTACATTTTGAATTCCAAATTATCTTCCTCCTTATTGTTCTTCCCTCACCCACTGGGAAGGCAAAAATATGATATCAATTATACATGTGAAATCATGCAAAACATATTTCCACATTAGTTATATTGGAGCAAAAAGGAAAAAAAAAGACAAACAATTAAAGAAAAATATACTTTAATTTGCACTCAGAGCCACCAATTCTTTCTCTGGAAGCAGGTAACATTTTTCATTACAAGTTTAGAATTTTCTTGGATCACTGTACTGATCAGAGCAGCCCAGTCTTTCACAGTTGATCATCATTATAATGTTGCTGTTATTGTATACAACAATCTCCTGGTTCTGCTTCCTTCACTCTTCATCATTTTATATGTCTTCTTATGTTTTCCTGAAACCATCTTCCTTGTCATTTCTCTTTTTTTGTGTGTATATATATGTATACATATAAAATTGTATTTTTTCCCAAATATATGTAAAGATAATTTTCTACTTTTCTTTTTAAAAAAGATTTTGAGTTTCAAAATTTTTTCCTCCTTCTCTTCCTTTCTTCTACCTCAAGACAGCAAGTAATCTGATAAAGATTATAATATACAATAATTTTAAAACATATTTCCATATTAGGAATGTTGTAAAAGAAGAATAAGAACAAAAGGGGAAAATTACAAGAAAGGAAAAAAAAAACAAAATAAAAAGTGAAAACTGTATGCTTTGATCCACATTCAATCCCCATAGTTAATTCTCTGGATGTCATTTTTCTTTTCTTTTCTTTTCTTTTTTATTATTATAGCTTTTTATTTACAAGATATATGCATGGGTAATTTTTCAGCATTGACCCTTGCAAAACCTTTTGTTCCTTGCCATTTCTCATAGCACAACAGTATCCTATCCTAATAATATGCCACAATTTGTTAGTCATTTTTCAATTCTTGGGTATCTCCTCGATTTCCAGTTCTTTGATACCACAAAAAAGAGCTATTATAAATATGTTCATAATACAGGTCCTTTCCCTTTGATCTCTTTGAGTTAGAGACCTAGTAGGGATATTTCTGGGTCAAAGGGTATATAGGTTTATAGCTTTTTGGGCATAGTTCCAAATTGTTTCCTAGAAAAGGTTGATCCAGTTCACAATTCCACAAAAGTTCATTAACATAACTCTTTTCTTTCATCCCTTCCAGCATTTGTCATTTCTGATAGATATGAAGTGCCATCTCAGAGGGCAACCCCTGTTCTAACAATATGAGTCATTCTCCAGTTGAGAAGTGGTCAAAGGATAGGAACAGACATTATTCTGATGAAGAAGTCAAAACAATTTATGGTCATATGAAAAAATGCTCTAAATGATTATTGATGGAGAAATGCAAATCAAAACAACCTTGAGAAATAATTTTACACCCGCCAGATTGGCTAAAATAATAGAAGGTGAAAGTGACAAATGTTGGAGGGGATATGGAAAAATTAGGATGCTAATTTATTGTTGGTGGAATTGTGAACTGATTTTGGAGAATAATCTGGAGAACAACCATTTTGGAGAATAATCTGGAACTATACCCAAAGACCTACACCCTTTGACTCAGAAATATCACTGTTTGGTCTATTTCTAAAGATAATTACAAAAAAGGAGAAGAATCCATCAATACCCATCAATTGGGAAATGGTTAAACAAATTGTTGCCTATGATTGTGATGGAATACTACTATTGTGATAGAATACTACTGTGTTATAAGAAATGAGGAGCTCAACGATCTTCGAAAAACATAGGACTTGAATGAATTAATGAAGAGCAAAGTGACAGAATGTGCAGAACATTGCGTAATAATAGCAATACTGTTTTAAGAACAACTTCGAGTGAATAAGTTATCTTTTTTTCATATTTCTGTCATTTTTTTTATTTAATAGCCTTTTATTTACAGGTTATATGTATGGGTAACTTTACAGCATTAACAATTGCCAAACCTCTTGTTCCAATTTTTCACCTCTTACCCCCCACCCCCTCCCCCAGATGGCAGGATGACCAGTAGATGTTAAATATATTAAAATATAAATTAGATACACAATAAGTATACATGACCAAACCGTTATTTTGCTGTACAAAAAGAATCAGACTCTGAAATATTGTACAATTAGCTTGTGAAGGAAATCAAAAATGCAGGTGGGCATAAATATAGGGATTGGGAGTTCAATGTAATGGTTTTTAGTCATCTCCCAGAGTTCTTTCTCTGGGCATAGCCGGTTCAGTTCATTATTGCTCCATTGGAAACGATTTGGTTGATCTCGTTGCTGAGGATGGCCTGGTCCATCAGAACTGGTCATCATATAGTATTGTTGTTGAAGTATATAATGATCTCCTGGTCCTGCTCGTTTCACTCAGCATCAGTTCGTGTAAGTCTCTCCAGGCCTGTCTGAAATCATCCTGTTGGTCATTTCTTACAGAACAATAATATTCCATAATATTCATATACCACAATTTATTCAGCCATTCTCCAACTGATGGGCATCCACTCAGTTTCCAGTTTCTAGCCACTATAAAGAGGGCTGCCACAAACTGAATAAGTTATCTTGACAATTATCAATGTCCAAATTAAGCATAAAAGACATATGAAGAAAGATAGCTCAGAATCCAGATAAACAGCTGATAATTAAATGTATAGAATAATTTTACATATATATGTATATATATATATACATGCATATAATTTACATATATGTGCAGATGGTAGTCATCTCTAGGATGAGTAGAGGGAGGAAAAAATTACATGATAATTTTGTTATATATTTGAAAATAGCAAGCATGTATAGTAGATTTGCAGTTTCATGTGCAATTATCTTTTTATTGTACTATGTAATGAAACTGCTTCTTTTATCCCATAAATTAAAAATAAAATTTAATAAAATTCATTAAGGTAAAATAATAGTTTCACGGTATCACATGCAAGTCTCCATTTGTATTCTTCATGCAAGAAAATGTTTACATTTGTTAATATCATCATGTTCACAATAATATATTTTTTAAAATAAAGATTAAATTAAGAGGGAAAAAATAAAAGTATATTAAGATACTTAGTATCATTATTAGTAGTGTCGTCTTTGGTTGATTAGAGAAAACAATGATCATCAATTTATTAATTATTAGTTAGCCTAATTGGATTTTTAGTTACCAGGAATAAAGGGGTTACACTAATAGCCTCTAAAGTCACTTCCAACTCTCAATATCACAGCCCTATAGTCTTTGCTTTTTGTTTTCCTTGCCCACTTGTCTTGCAGTTCCTGAACTGCAAAATTCTTTGTTGTTGTTCAGTCATTTCATCATGTCTGATGCTCCATGACGCCATTTGTTTTTTTTTTTGGGGGGGGCAGAGGTATTGGAGTGGTTTGCCATTTCCTTCTTTTTAGAGATGGGGAAACTGAGGTAAACAGAGTTAATAAGCATCAGAAACAAGATTTAAATCTAAATCTTTCTAATTTGAGTTCAGTACTCAAGTCCACCATATCATGTTGCTTCTGAAGTCCAGAAAGGTGTGTCTTGCCCATGATCCCACAGGCAAAACTAACAAACATGGACACCCAGGCTGTCCGGAGCCCAGTTCTTCACGATGGACTGCTGCTGGTTTTGAACCTGACTACAGAACTCGGGGACTCACTCCTCTCCTATGAGACACGGATAAGGCTTTTCATCTGGCAGCAAAGGCCTGACCCATGTGGATGGCTTGTAGATATAAAGATATATCTACGAATATAAACCTAGTTCTGGCAGATTCTTCAGGACAGTTATTTATCGAGAAGGGAAAGACTTAGAACAAGGCCTTCCTTTTACATAGTCTCTTACAGCCATATAAAGACTCCCTCCCTAATTCAGGTCTCCATCAGAGACAGTCGGAGGGCTGGATCTGGAGTTGGGAAGATCTGACACTTACTAGCTATCTGATACTGAGCAAGTCACTTTACCCCTGTTTGCCTCAGTTTCCTCAACTGTAAATGGGGATTAAAATAGCACTCAGGGTTAAGAGGATCAAATGAGACAATAATTGTAAAACATTTGGCATACAATCTTCCTATCTCACAGACCAGTTATTTATTTTTTTATCACATTACTCTGTGCTATCTCTTGACTTTTTACTGGCTGTTTTATATTATTTTATTTTTTATTTATATATTATATATATCATGTATAATTTATATTTATATTAAACTCTGAAATGTGTGAATTAAGTAAAAAATATTTGGTATATAGTAGGTGCTTAAGAAACATTTCCCCCCCTTCTTTCCTGCATCATTTCTCACCTGGATTGCTGGAATCACTCCTAACTCTCCTTTATAATGTATCCTGAGCAGATTATCATATCTTTGATTATGGCCTTCTTTTCCTCAAACACCTTCAATGGCTCCCCATAACTTATCAAATCAAATTAAAATTTCTTAATCTGGCATTCTAGCCCCACCATGATGTGGCTCTCCCACTGCATCTCAAATTATTCTTTTTAAAATATTTTACACTTTAATAGGTCTCACTTTAGTCATGTTCCATGCTGTCCCCCTGAGTTGTCTTGCTACTCACCCTGATTCTTTGTCTTGTGGACCAGGTCCTGGAGGACTTGACCTTCTCAGGCTCCTCTCCTTTGGGGAAGACGTCCTGATTTGTGAGCGAGTTGGCACAAAGGCTCATGGTCCACAGAGAGTGGCCTATTCCAGCCATGCTTCTTAATCCACCCAGCGGTCCAGCCCCACCCCACATGCCCACTTCTCTTCTCCTCTTCCTTCTCCCACCATCCATCCCACTTGCTATGAATCACACATTCATTTACCTCAGCGCCTTAGTCTACACCCCTCCCTGGGCTTGCAACACCTCCACTTTTCCCCTCCCCATTTCTCTCCACTGGAATCCTACATGGCATAGTAAAAATGGATCTCAGTCTCAGGTCGCTGGATTTGGGTTTAAATTTCAGTCTGTGATCCCTCTCTGTAGGACTCATTGCTATTTTCTCTCTCTGAGCCTCAGTTTATTCATCTATAAAATCATCTGTGGTCCCTTCCAGATTTAAATCTGTGATCCCATGAGCCCTTCTTCAAGGTTCAGTCCAGACACTACGATCCCCAAAAAAGGAGGCCTTCCATGCTCTCTGGCTGGAAAAATCTCTTTTTGATTAGCTTCTTTTTGTTCACGTATCTTCAGCCCAATCTTAAAAATTGTTTGTAGCAGTTGATAAATTGATCTAATCTTGTGCAGGTCTGATCCGTCACCCACCGCAATGTCCGAGATTTTGTGGTCCTTTCACTCATTTATTCCACTTATTTGTGTTATAGTCATCTCTGTCTATGTTTTCCCCCCATTTTATGCTGATATAAACGCCCTCCTTTAATGCTTCACCACGGTGTGGAAGAGAGCCTGGGTTCTTGAAGTCTGTGTACAGAGTACAAACTCAGGCTGGTGACAGCAAGATGGCAGCCTCCCACAAGCACTGGCCTGGGGACAGAATGGGGGTCTGGTACTTGGGGACCATTCTCGACAAATCTCAGGGGCTCTTTACTGATGGATGACCCCCAATGGCTGCAATGGCTTATAAGGAATCGTTACTAAGGTTTGGAAGAATGGGATTCATATTGGAAGATGGAGTGTCTTACATAGAAGTGACCTTTAGCAAATGGCCATTTTAGTTGTATGGAGAAATTATAATCTGAAGTGACGGATTAGAGGTAGTGGAGAGAGGGCTAGACCCTGGGTTCAAATCCAGCCTCAGACATTTATTAGTTGTATGAACCTCCTTAGGTCATTTAACCACTACCTGCCTCAGTTTCCTCATCTGTAAAATGGGCATAATTTGTCATATTTGCATAGTTGTCATATTTGTATAGTGCTCAGTAAATCTTAAAGTGCTACAGAAATGTGAGATATTATTGTTGTTGTTGCTATGTCAGACCCTGGAGGAACCCTGGAACTGCTTCGTCCTTCCAGTGGATAAAGATGAGAAGAGAACTCAGTGTCCTGGAGGGGTCAGACTTTAAAAACACAGGACTGAGGGCCCAAGGGGCAAGCTGGGGCTCCAGGCGAGCTTGGGAGAAGCGGCCACCTCACTGCCCAAGGAGCCAGGGCTTTCTTAGGCCTGG
This sequence comes from Sarcophilus harrisii, assembly GCF_902635505.1. Lineage (NCBI taxonomy): Eukaryota > Metazoa > Chordata > Mammalia > Dasyuromorphia > Dasyuridae > Sarcophilus > Sarcophilus harrisii. The sequence continues at coordinate 21,278,442 of NC_045429.1, read as the reverse complement.
CAGCCCTGTCCCAGCCTGCTCCTTGGTGTGGAGTCCGAGCAGACCCAGCAAGGCGGAGCCCACAGTGGGCAGACATCTCCTTGTGGGTCTCCTCCTTCCTTGCCACTTCCTCTCCTTCCAGGGCTGGGGTGGGCAAGGGGCATTCGGGCCAAAGATTCAGCCTCAGAGTCTTTTCCTACAAGCCACTCACCTCACAGAGGCAGGAGCAAAGCCCAGAGACCAGCCCGCCGTGGGCCTGGCTGGGACACTGAGTCCTAGCCCTCCGTCCCCGGGCCTCCTCCACCACGGCTGCCTCCCTCCGGCCTTGGAGAGGAGGGCAGGGATGGAGCTCCAAAGCCTCCCCGGCCTCTGAGGCTCCTCCTGTCCCAATAGCCTCTTAATCGTTTAAGAAATCAAGCAGGGCCCATTTGGTGTTGATTACAGGCAACTTGGGCTCCTCTGTGCAAAGGAAATGGTACCTCATTTCTCTTATTAAAGTAAAATATGACCCATTTCTGTGCATGGGCATATTGTTGCATAAATTACAAGTATCCTCCTCTCTGTTTATATGTTACATAGAAATGTAATACCGGGAGGGCCAGGACACCAGGGCTCAGGAAATAAGAAACATCTGTTCTCTTCTCTTTTCTTCTCCTCTGCCTCCACCCCCTGCCTCCCAATAGCAACAGCCCTACGCTTGCGCTCTCTCTCTCTCTCTCTCTCTCTCTCTCTCTCTCTCTCTCTCTCTCTCTCTCTCTCTCTCTCTCTCTCTCTCTCCCTCCTCTCTGCCTCTCTCTCTCCCTCTCTGTCTCTCTTTGCCTCCTTCCCTCCCTCCCTCCCTCCCTCCCCCTTTCTTCCTCTCTTTCTCTCTATCTTCCTCCCTCCCTCTCTCTGTTTCTCCTCCTCTCTTTCTCTCCCTCCCTCCTCCTCCCCTCTTCCGTCCCCTCCTCTTCTATTTCTCTTTCTTCTCTGTTTTTTCTGTCTCTATTTGTTTCTCCCTGTCTCTCTACTTTCCCATTATTTTTCCCTGTCTTTAGTCCTTTCTGCAACCACAGTCGCATCACTTGTAAATTTGATATTCAGTGACATGATACCTGACACACACTTGATCTATGGTCCCTTCCAGATTTAAATCTGTGATCCCATGAGCCCTTCTTCAAGGTTCAGTCCAGACACTACCATCTCCCAAAAATGAGGCCTTTTTATTTAGTCATCTATTCATTCATTGTTTATTTATTTGCCTATTCATTCATTCATTTTTGTTTATTTAGTTATTTATTTATAAATTTATAAAAAAGTACTTAATGGCAATTCATGCCCAAAAATTTAGAAATGAATCAAAATCCTTTAATATACCTAAGAACTAATCAGCCATTCAATAAGGCACTTAATAGATGCTTATAAACAAAGTGGCTGACAGACAAAGTAGAAGACTTGATAATGAAAGGGCCCTGGTTCCCATCCCTTTTCTGCTAATTACTGGCTGTCCTTCAGTGCTTCACTTCATCTTGTTGGACCTCCTACAAGGGCAGAACATCATTGAGAGGTTCTTTGGAGGCCACTGAGTCAAATCTAAGGAAGCCTTTCCTCATATGTGCCATGCCCAGAGAGTGCCAGGGAGTTGGGCACTCTCAAGTAGAGGCTTGACTGCTACGAGGGAAAGAGGGGACCTTATCATGTTGACATCATGATGCCCTAACAGTGTGGAAATTCTCCAACCATCTGGTGGCCTAATATGAGAAAGCTTCTTACTTCTATTCAAGGAAAATAAAACAGAGCAAACTACTCAAGGACACAGTAAAATGGACAGTTTCATCCACTGCTGTGACATCTATTTACCTTTGGCATAGAGACCCTGTAATTTTACCTTAAAAGGATTTCTTTCACCATTGTAAAAATATTTGGCCATTTCCCTTTGTTTCCTGCTCTTGAGCGGGGAATATTTTCTTATAATAAATTTGACCACTTATATTCCAGATAATCTTCTTCTCCCCTTTGGCTGATCTCCTTCTTTCTCTACCCTTCCTTCTCCTGTGAAATTCTTTACTTATCTATCCCAAGTTGCCACAGAATGCTGCTGATTGGCCCTGCATTCTGAGTGGGTCTGAAAGGCTGTAAAAGCCAGTCCTGTACTCTGGAAAGCTGAAGCTGCTATCATCAAGATATCCATCTTCCTTAGAACGTTAATAAATTTTTGGTGTTCAGTTTGACCTCCTATCTTAGGCCCCCAATTATTGGACTTCTGATGATGGATATAAGTCTCCCAAGAGAGCCCATTCCTCTCAGTAGAGACAATTCACCAACACTAGAAAGGTAGGGAGGGGCCAGATTGCAATGGTTTTAAATGTCAAGGAGAGCAAGTCCAGAGTCACAGTTTCCCTGGTTAACTTTTTTTTTTACCTTTTGAACAATCAAATTTTCATTATGATATATCAAAATATTATTGGTTGCTTTAGTTTAATGGGTGTGAAGAGAGGAAGGGAGAGAGGGAATGGGGAGAGAGAGAGAGAGGAGAGGGAGAGAGAGAGAGAGAGAAAGAGAGAGAGAGAGAAAAAGAGAGAGAGAGAGAGAGAGAGAGAGAGAGAGAGAGAGAGAGAGAGAGAGAGAGAGAGAGAGAGAGACCTTCCATAGTTATTTGGATAATTGAAGTCTCCTAGCGCTATTGTAGTCTGCTCTGTGGATGGTTTCTTGGACATCTCATCCATTTCCTCTATCTCTCTAGGTGGTCTATAGCAAGTTTTTTAAACTTTTCCCACTTTCAATCCCTTTCCATCTAAAAAAAAAATTGTTCACTAATAATTTTAATTGGTATCTTTTTAAAAATACAACCAGAATTTTCTCCAGTATCCCTCTTCTTTCCCTTTCTAGAGAACCATCTCACAAAACAAATTAATATTTTAATGAAAAAACCCTCGGAAACACACACACGCATATGAATGTGTACCCACTCTAATTCTGCAAAGGGGTACAGTGGAGATAATTCTCGCATATTAATTCTTTGGAACTATGCTTGTTTTGATAATTTCACAATGTTCTCCTCCTTCTTCTCCTTTTAAAACATCTTTAAAAAGTTTTATTAATTTCTTTTCTTATTTTAATACCCAGATTTCTCCAGTATCCCCCTTACAATGAATCATTCCAAATAACAAATAATATTTTTAAAGACAAAGAAAATAAAAAGAGAAAAAAAATCAGCAAAACTGAGGTTTAGAGTGTGTGATGTAGTTTGCAAGTGTTTAACAATTGCCTGGGGTGGGGCAATGTGTCCACCACAATGGGCCCAAATTAAATTTGCATTATTAACATTGTCATCACTTTCTTAAGTCTAGACAATCAACAGAATTATAAATCAAAGACTAATTTGTAACATTAGCTTATTTTTGAGGTGCAGATATTCATCATGGAAATTTAACAATTGGCTTTTCCCATCCTATTACCTCTAACTCCAGCCAGAATAGAACTCTACCAGACTTATGTTTCTCCCACCTCTGCAAAAGGATGAATGGAGTGGGAGTGTTTTCTCATTTCTTCTTTGATGTCATGCTTGCTTTTTTTTCTGAAGATAAATTTTTATTTCTTTGTTTCCCACATTTCCATTACTTCTCCCAGAGAGCCATCCCATTTAACAAATATATTTTTTTTAAAAATGAAGAAAAAAGCATCAAAAATGATCATTACATTGAAAAAAGTCTGAAAACATGTGCACCGTGTAACATTTACGGACCTCTGACCTCCAATAAGGGAGGTAAGGAAACTGTCTTCTCATATCTCTTCTTTTGAACCCTTTTGGAGTACCATAGCCCATGTGCCATGGATACTTCTCCTTAAAGTCTCTAGTGGGTATGAAGGTGTTCTTTTTCTGCAGGACCCTATTGATAAAGCCTGCCTGGTTCCTGGAACCCACCACGGAAGCTTAGTGACTATGGATAGGTTGGTACCCACTACTAGATCTCACCATCTTAAAGGCTGAAAGTGGGTGAGAAGTCACTGAATTCTTTTAAAAGAAAGGGTTGGAAAATGGGAAAAGTAGCTCCCTGCCTGGCACTCTGGCCCCTTCCCTCCATCCAGAGGTATATGAATATTATGGAATATTATTTTTCTGTAAGAAATGACCAACAGGATGATTTCAGAAAGGCCTGGAGAAACTTACACGAACTGATGCTGAGTGAAACGACAACAAAACAACGGAACAAAACAGTTCCGATGGACCTGGCCATCCTCAGCAACGAGATGAACCAAATCATTTCCAATGGAGCAGTAATGAACTGAACCAGCTATGCCCAGAGAAAGAACTCTGGGAGATGACTAAAAACCATTACATTGAATTCCCAATCCCTATATTTATGCCCACCTGCATTTTTGATTTCCTTCACAAGCTAATTGTACAATAATTCAGAGCCTGATTCTTTTTATACAGCAAAATAACATTTTGGTCATGTATACTTATTGTGTATCTAATTTATATTTTAATATATTTAACATCTACTGGTCATCCTGCCATCTGGGGGAGGGGGTGGGGGGTAAGAGGTGAAAAATTGGAACAAGAGGTTTGGCAATTGTTAATGCTGTAAAGTTACCCATGCATATATCCTGTAAATAAAAGGCTATTAAATAAAAAAATAAAATTTAAAAAAAGCAATTAAGAATTAAAAAAAAAATACTTTCAAGTTGGTAAGTCCTTAGTAAGGACTAAAGCTCTGGGCTAAGTGCTGAGGATATACAAAGAAAGGTAACCCCTCGAGTAACTCACATCTAATGAGGGAAGAACATACAAATAACAAGATTCATATGAGATAAATTGGAAATAATTAAGAAGAAAGGTACTAGCCTTAAGAAGTATCAGGATGCCTAAAGTGCCTGATAGAAGATGGGTTTTTTATCTGGGATGTGGAAGGAGCCAGGAAGTGGAGATGATGACAGAGAGAATTCCAAATATGAGAGTCAATCAGTGCAAATGTCAGGATTTAGGAGCTAAAATGTCTTGTACAAGGCACGTTTTGCATAAATTTACATATACATGTTGTGAATCACAATAGAATTGAAGTGACTTGAGGACTAACTGTTTCTTCTTCATATTTGTATTCTTCCTGCTTAGCAATGGGCCTGACAACTAGTAGATGCTTTAAAAAAAATTATTGCCTATATGCGTTCTTTGATTCACAGCCATATGGCATCAATAGAAAAAAATTAGTACTAAAAAGGAAACGTCTCTCATTGTGACTGTTCTGATTAACAAGAAGGAACAGGCAAAAGTCATGGGCTCAAAGCAGCTTTGTGAGAGAAATGGTTCTGATTAATGGTTCAATGTCATAGAATCTTGGGCCCAGAGATGGAAGGAACCCCATAGGCCCTTGAGCCCAATTCTCTCCTTTTACAGATGAAGAAACTGAGGGCCAGGGAAGTTGGATGGCTTGGAGGAGCAGCCATATTTGCACTAATTGGTGAGGAGGAGAAGGTTTTTATCAGCCCTTGCAGTCTGGATCATTACTCCACCTGAAGACACGTCAGAAATGGTGTTGGCTGTTCTGTTCTCTCTCCAGGTCACCAGAAATCTTTGTAGAAATAAACAACTCGTTGACGGATCTAATCTAACAAGCTAACTGCCTCGTTCCCCGTAATTATCTTTGGGCGAGCTGGTCACGAGGCTCTAGCCCTGGGAGTCTCCAGGAGCTGGAGAGATTGAGCATGAGGGGGGGGTCTGTTCAATTTCAGGACCCCGCAGGGAAGCTGAGGCTTTCAACAGTGGGGAACAGAGAGAGTAGGAAGGCTACTGTCAGTGGAAGCTTGATGGGAAGGCTAACTTTCCCTATAAAGGGGCTGGGACAGGGGGCTCAGGTTTGTTCAGGTGTTCAGGGGATATCTATTTCAGAACCTGCCTGAATGCAGCTTGTGTGAGGGAAAGAGTTCTAGACTGGGTGAGGGTGGGCTTCAAGGTTTGGCAGGGTCCCTAGAACTCCTGTGTTAAAAGAGGAGGCAGGGTTGGGAGTGAAAAAGAAGAGGGAAGGAGAAAACGGCCTGTGGTTATCTATCAAGCTGGAGATCCCAGGGAGAAACTCCAATGGAAGAAGACCATCAGGGGCTGGTTATAGGAGGGACTTAATCAATGTTTGCTGCCTGGTAAATAACAAGACAATCACATAAATCCATAGCAGACAAAATTCAAGAGAGGAGCCGGCAGTCAAACCTGGGGCCTCAAGTACTCCTGCATGAATGTGACTGGATTTCCCAAGTGTCATTGGCACATGGTAGGACGTGATCCAGGATCCTGAAAGGGTAGAACCTATTCAAACAAAACACAGCAGATTAAAAATAAAATGTTATTGCTTACGAAGGAAACGTACCAATTGGAGGAAAACCAAAAAGGATTTTAGCTCTATCACTGTCCACCTTACAGAATTGGGTGATGATCAATAAAGGAAGAAATTAGAGTTATATTAGCATTGGAGCATCCTATAGACCACCTGGAAGAAAGGAAGTCATAGATGAAAATGTGAAGTGAGAGATCTCTGGCATGGTAAAAAGCGAGTTTAATTATTCAGGCAAAGTTTGGAGCACTTTCCTTGCTTTATACTTAACAGATTTCTTGATTTCCCTTACTGGGAAATTCATCCTTCAAAAAATCCTGAAATTGCCTGTGTTCATTGTGAATTGCAGCTCTTAATGTAGACACTGCCATTCGTGCTCTGTGGACATTGCTGCGGGCTCCTGTTGCTGGCGGGGACCTCTCTGATACTTCTGGTGGATCTCCTGAATTCATACAATTGTCTAGGGCAAGAGGGAGAGTGGAAAGGAGATGGAAACTCTTTTTATGGCTTGTTTTTTCTCCTTCCTATGCACACTCACACACATGTATGTGTCGTGTACATATAGGTATTTATTTGTACACATATTTAATATATGTAAGCATATATGATATATGCTTAATACATGTAGGCATAAATACGTGCGCACACACAAACATGCATGTACACTCAGGAGTCTGCCCGATTAAAAAAATCCTCAGTAAGTTTTCTGACATCATCCAATCAAAGGACTTTGCTCTTCCCAATTTATTTAAAGACTTGTTCTCACTTAGTGACTTCCTTAATGATATATTTGATAGAAGTATCTAGTTCTATAATTGATTACAGAAACTGGGATGTGAGAGGTGTATGTGTGTCTATATATAAATATATTTACATGTACACATATATGTGTGTCTATTATATATATATGTATGTATATATATATATATATATATATATATATATATATATATATATATATGAAAACTGAGGGTCAGGATGACATAATATATAGAAAACTGGTTTCAGAACCAAGAGGATCTGGATTCAAGTCCTGTCTCTGTCACAAGCAGACTATTTGAGCCTAGATAAGTCACATGAACAGTCATTGTTCAAGGCCTCTCTAGGGATCTAAGTTGCAGAAAAGGTACTCATCTATTCTGGTAGAGAGAGTTTCCTCATCTGGGAGTTCTCTAAGTCAATGAAATCTCAGGTCCAGTGCCTATCCCTATTTCTATGTTTATTTCTATATTTAGGCAGGATGCAAAAGTTGTGACATACAATGACCTGACTGTCCATAAACGACAAGGACTATAAAAGGGCCTCTTTTAAAGGTTTTTTGTTTTGTTTTGTTTTTTGGGGGGAAAAGCAGAGAATCAATCAATGGCTTCTGAGGGGAGGTAGATGAGACATTAATGAGAGATACCAGAGAAGACAGAAATATTGAATTCTCTTTTTGCTTCTGTTTGCTCTGCCAAGAGGAATGGTCTTTGGACTGAGAAGGGTTGAACAAAAATGTTTTGTTGTAATTTGAAACCCAAGATGACTGAGGAGAAAATAAGAGATCACCTGACTTCCCTTAGATCACCTGGGCTAGATGAATTCCATTTCTGTGGGAGATTGCCATTACTGGGCTGCTGTTGGTCTTTTTTTTTTTTTTTTTTTTTTTTTTAAAGATCTTAGAAAATGGAAGAGATGACACAAGATAGAAGAATTTGCCAATTGCTAAAAAAGAAAAAAAAAAGAGGGTGAAGTCTGATAACTTCATTTTAATTCCAATTCCAAGTACAACTCCAGCCTTTATTATTCAAGGGAAAGTCATTTAGAAAGGGATGTGTGTGATGATCATAAGGAGCTAGCCTTGATTCATCGAGAACAGGTGATACCAGATTAAGGTTGTTTTCTTTCTTGAAAGGGTGATTCTATAGGTGTTTCAGAGGACTGCTTACATAGGAAAAATCCCTGGATTTCATTGAAGCATTTGATAAAACCTTCAAATTGTCCTGGTGGGCTGCACGGAGAATTCCAGGAGCTGGGTTATTTACTGTTATTATCATATCATTAGATGGGTTTGGGACAGGTTGAAAGTGACTGCAACAAGATTGTTTTCAGATCCAGAAGAGGCAAAGGAACTCATTATCTTTCCTCCCAAATTTAACTCCTCTAAAATTCCCTGTTT